>NC_085033.1:2058263-2123967 GCF_963692335.1 Osmerus eperlanus
CTCCCTCGCCCACTGAATCACCATGGCGATATGTGCCATCCATTATCACCCCACTCCTCCACACAGCACCAACAACACACTAGGCAGACCATACTGACGGCTCATGCGCGCGCTCACACACACAGCCAATAGCACGCCACACACAACAAACAGGTTGCACTAGCCTTTAATATGACCAGGTGGCTGGTCACATCTCCAGGCTGAACCAGCAACTGCAGGAGGACATCAAACACCTAGGGAGCCACAAATGCATCACTCACCAACTTTCAGAGCTAATGTTGACCAACCTCCTGGATGACTCTGGAATCTTGTCTCTACACCCCAGAGGAGGGAGAATGGATGATACTCCACACCCGTTCCAACATATTTGTCATCGTGGAGGACATGTTTAATTTTGTAATTTTTATGGTTGTGGCCGCGGCACTTGAAAAGGCTCTGACTGACAGCAGGTCGTACACAAGGAGGATGGCTGTGATGATGACGACGGTGGTTTGGAAGGGTCAGTTTGATTGACTGAGGTCACGTTAAGGTGAACTCGAGCTGTGTATACATGTGTACGTAGATCCTCACTAGCTAGGACCCCTCCCCCCCCCCCCTTCCCCCTCCCTCCGGATGGGTGCGTCAAGCAGGAGACGAGAGGAGGGCGTGACGGGCTGCAGCTTGTGTAAGCTGAGAGCGGGCCCTGACCGGAGCAGGACCGTGAGGCGAGGCGCTCTGGTTCAGAGAGCAGGACATCAGTCACTAATGCTGCAGAAGCACACAGGAAGGAACGCGAAGGCATGTGTGCACCGGTCACGTTGCCCGGGGGAAGGGGGTCGGGGGATGGACCATGTCTGCCTTCTGCTGACCATCCAAGTATTTTCCTCTTCTCCTCCATCTCTCACTCCCCCTGTCAGGAAGAGGGCAGGAAAATGGAGAGGCCATCTGTCACCAGAACCTAGCAGGATTTGTAGTCCACGCGCTGCAGTGTGGTTTTCTGAGGTCATGGCAATGTAACGTGAGGTGGGACCTGTAAAATGGGAATTTCAGCATTTCAAAGAAGTGTGTGTGTGTGTGTGTGTATATATATATATATATATATAACCAAAAACATTGGAATCGACTTGAGATTTAAAAAAAATATTTATTTTTTTAAATCTCAAGTCGATTCCAATGTTTTTGGTTGTTGCTCATGATGCAGGTTTTTCGGCGTGACCCCACACATTTACATTTAGTCATTAGCAGACGCTCTATCCAGAGCGACTTACAGTAAGTACAGGGACATCCCCCTGAGGCAAGTAGGGTGAAGTGCCTTGCCCAAGGACACAACGTCAGTTGACATGGCTGGAGTCAAACTGGCAACCTTCAGATTACTAGCCCGACTCCCTAACCGTTCAACCACCTGACTCCCACATAAACACACATACCACCTCCTCCATGTTGGGAGGATTCAGCTCATGCCTGTCCGTCACTGTGTAGTCACGGAGCTGTGTGTCAGACAGTGTGACTAAGGGGCTAGACGCGGAGGAAGAGAAACCGGCCCTGCTTCCTGTTCCTCTCACAAACGCACCCTGACTGACCATGCTAGCCCAGAGCTACTTGGACTTGTAAGATAATACATATATATATATATATTATATATATATTTTTTTTTTTCGTTTATCACTGGGATTCTGTTCTGAGATTCTGACGAGATCCAGTTTTCTAGTTTGTTGGGTGAAAGTGAGTGTGTTGTCTGTGTGGTGAGGAGAGTGTATGAAGGGGAGGGCGCCCGGGGGTTGGTGTTGAGATGTGACGGGTGTGTTCCCTCTGTGCAGGCGGTTGAGTCAGAGGCCAACAGCTGAGAGCTGGAGCAGAGGAACATCCTGAAACGTGAGTACACATCCAGTATGTACCCCAAATCTACTTCTCCATTTACACATGAGCACACAGTTTTAGTTTGACTTGATTTTACCTGTAATGATCTCACAATAGTCAATAAAGTGTCACCTGGGTCTCACTTGGGCCTTCCACGTGGTCAGCGTTCCTCCATATCTGCACTAGTCTGTGTGCTAGCATGTAGCCAGCGCAGGCTGTTACAGGAGCTGTGTGCTAGCATGTAGCCAGCGCAGGCTGTTACAGGAGCTGTGTGCTAGCATGTAGCCAGCGCAGGCTGTTACAGGAGCTGTGTGCTAGCATGTAGCCAGCGCAGGCTGTTACAGGAGCTGTGTGCTAGCATGTAGCCAGCGCAGGCTGTTACAGGAGCTGTGTGCTAGCATGTAGCCAGCGCAGGCTGTTACAGGAGCTGTGTGGGAGGCCTGTTACACGTTCCTGCCCCCCCTCGTCCTGCAGAGATGCATCAGCCCCCCCCCCCCCCCCCTTCTATCAGCGAGATAGCAGGGTGGGACTGCCTTCAAACACTGATTAGGCAGAAGCACCGCATGTCCCAGAGACATCCTGTTTCAGCTGGCAGAGCAGGGGGGGGGGGGGGGGGGGCGAACAAGAACAGGGTACGAGAATACATGATGCACATTTCTGTCAAGGTCAGGTAGCTGCTCTGCTCGTTGGAGTTTCAGCCACTGATGAACTCTCAGTAGAAGGCAATGTGGGTGTGTTTTTGCTCTCCCTTGTATACAATGTTGTTTTGTATCCCCTCCCCGCCCTCCCCTTTTTGTTTTTGTTTTGTTTTTTTACAATGAGAGGGTCCTTGTCTTATAATTAGCTTGGAGTGTAGCCAGTAGCTGTTTGGCTAGTAGGACTCTGGTGACGTGGAATCATTTTGTCTGAATAAAACTGGTTACGGTGTTGAATCTGAACCCCATTTTTCCCAAAGCAGAGCTTTTTGTATTTTGAATCGTGGAAGGAAAGAGAGGGAGAAAAAAATTACATCAAAAAATAAAATCGAATCAGCAATGCGAACAATCCTACAAAAACAGGCTGTAAGGACAAACAATTTGAGGCCGTCCGAAATGCAGTGGCATGGAATACGAGGGGAGTGTGTGCACTGCATGTTAATGCGCCTCCATTATGCAAATGTCGTTCCTCCTTGGTAGTGCTCAGCCGCTTTCCTACAGGTGTCCCTCCCCGCGTACGCGCACCCCTAACCCCCCCCCCCCCCCCCCCCCCCGTCTCCTCCTGACCCCCTCTCCCGTCTCCACAGCCCGGAACGAGCAGGAGGAGCTGGAGGAGAAGAGGGAGATCAAGCGAAGGCTCACACGGAAGGTAAGACTTTCATACAGGGGAAGGAGGGGAAAACTGAAACGCCCCGACCACCCTGCACCCCACCTCCCCCCTCCTCCTCGTCCCCCAACCACAAGGCCAACAACCTGCAGACCCCTGCTGCTGTTCTGGAAGGTGACGGGACGGAGGGGGGGCAGAATATCCAACGGGCACAAACGCCAGAACAATGACTCAGCAGGCTGGGAAGCAGAGGAATGTGTGAAATCAGTGGCATTTCTCCATACTCCATTTTTCCCAGCCTCCCATGGAGGGGGAGGGGGGGGGGACACACCGATGTCCTCAGTGTCCTTGGCCCTTCCAGAGAAGCTGATGCCAGACCCTCACACCACCTTCACCACCACCACACACACACACACCCTGAAACGGCGCCTGTTCCTCTCACCTCAGATTGCCTAGCAGCACGTTCTCCTCACCTGCTGGGCGCTGGCTGAACACACACACACAAGCTTCCATGTTCCTGTGACTCAGTGCCACCGTGCACCTGACTCAGAGCCCGTTCACACACGCCAGGCTCAATTCTGACTCACGCCCCCATCCTTGATTATTCACATGGAAGCAAGCCATCCCTCTCCTCTCTCTTCCTGACCCCCTCTAATCTCTCCTCCTGACCCTCTCTCCTCCTGACCCCTTCTCTCTCTTCCTGACCCTCTCTCCTCCTGACCCCATCTCCTCTCTCCTCCTGACCCTCTCTCCTCCTGACCCCTTCTCCTCTCTCCTCCTGACCCTCTCTCCTCCTGACCCCCTCTCCTCTCTCCTCCTGACCCTCTCTCCTCCTGACCCTCTCTCCTCCTGACCCCCTCTCCTCTCTCCTCTCTCCTCCTGACCCTCTCTCCTCCTGACCGTCTCCTCTCTCCTCCTGACCCTCTCTCCTCCTGACCCCTTCTCTCTCCTCCTGACCCCCTCTCCTCTCTCCTCCTGACCCCCTCTCCTCCTGACCCCTTCCCCTCCTGACCGTCTCATCTCTCCTCTCCCCCAGCTGAGCCAGAGGCCCACGGTGGAGGAGCTGAGGCAGGCAAAGATCCTGATCCGCTTCAGTGACTACGTGGACGTGTCCGACGCCCAGGACTACGACCGGCGGGCCGACAAACCCTGGACCCGGCTCACCGCCGCCGACAAGGCAAGTTACCCCTCCACTTGTTCTCCCCCCACTCGGGCCTGGGTCAGGCGGTGGGGGGGGGGGGGGGGGTTAACCTTTACTGCATGAGGCCTACTCCTCACTGAGACTGCTCCTGGTATGCAGCACATCTAGAGGTCAAAATATTCACCTCAAGCACCGGTTTTGCTCATTTCCTGCCGTCGCCATTAGAGGGTCCAAATGGGTTAGATTCCTATGTTGTACGCCACAGCAGCTGTGGCGTACAACATAGGAATCTAACCCATTGCTGCTGTGGCGTACCTGCCACAGCAGCTGTGGCGTACCTTCTCTGTCAGGACCACAGCTAGACCTCAACTATCTACGACAGCCAGGACTGCTGCTCGACCCTCAAGAACTAGAGCTGGGTGAAGCGGCAGGACGCTGCTCGGAGGCATAATGCTAGAAGGTTCCGCCCTGCTCTCCTCCATGGCCGCTCCGCCTCAGCTGTTTTGTTTCGGTATTATTTCTTTATTAAGTCTGTTATTTAACCATCTTTCTGTTTACCACTCTGTAAGTAAACCCCCCCGAGCGTTCCTGCCTCACTCTGCAGCCTGCGTCTAATGAGGTCCATCTATCTGGGAGACGTCTCCCTCTCTTCTTCGCGCGACTCTCGGCCCCGCCGTCTTTCTCTCTCAGCTTTGACGAGGAGGCCAGGCAGACTGCGGACCACGCCAGGTCACACCTGACCACGGCCCACGTGAGAGAGCGGTTACACAACGCCCCCGTTACGTAACAGACAGACGGAGCCCCCAGGACCCCTTCGGCCTCTCTCCAATGCCGCTCGCTTCCGAGGCTGACGTCTGTGTCCAAGGGTTGGCATCCGAGGCTGGCCTCATCTGCAGTCTGGCTTACTTCCGGATCCAGCGTCACGTCAACCCTTTCACGTGCTTCGCTTTCGCTGGGGATGATTGGTTGGTGGATACTGTGGGATGGACGTGATGTCCGCCAGAGAGAGCAAACCACAACACCCTTGGTGTCAATTCGTCACCTTTTTTAATATCCCTGTGAATATAAAAACGACTGAAGGTACCAAATATATCAATGAACTCGGATGATGTACACAGAAGAGGGATTGTTTGGAGGGAGAGAGGGAAGGGGAGGCTGCAGTTTTTGAAAGAGAATAGAACAGCTTCCCTCGTGACCTTAAGTCGCTGGTAAATGATGCATGAAGCGTTCTGAAAGGGCTCGGAGCGAGACGGTGGGAGATTGCGGTTTGTTTATGCGCTAACTCCGTCCCTCAGCCCCCCCCCACTTCTCACTTTCTCGTCCCGTTTGCCCTCTACAGGCAGCCATACGGAAGGAGCTGAACGACTTCAAGAGCAACGAGATGGAAGTGCACGAATCCAGTCGCCATTTAACCAGGTGAGGTGGCGCCCGCTGCCGCCGCGCGTCTGCACGGAGGGACTCTCCGCAGAGACGCCTCGTTTGCACTTCCTGTAGAACACAGTACAGGAACTCACTGAAAGCCCCGTTTCTGTTTGAAACGAGTTTTGAGATTTTTGAGATTGCGTTTCGTTACAGTTTACGGTATATTGACACTCGCTTTGTTTGACGCTGCTTTTGTTTGGTTGTCCGTCCTCTCTAGGTTTCACAGGCCGTAGACCACCACTGTCTAGGGAGCCACCAGCCTGGGGTGCTCCTTCTCCCAGAACCACAAGTGCTGGACAGTTAACCGTGCCCTTTTTCTACAACAAGGCCACGTGCTTCTCAAATGCCTTTTTTTCCAAGACCCTGCAACCAAGTTGGTTCTGCACCCACCCGACCCCCCCTCCCCCCCCCTCCCCCCTCCGCCTCCCCAGGGGGTGTGAACAGACACCCTCTCCGATGCCGTCGTAGCACGCTGACTCGTTTCTCGCACACGCCCGCGCCTCCCGTCCTCTCGTCCCCTCCGTGGAACAAACGAGCCCAAACACTCCCCTGTCCTCCCTCCTAGCAGCTGAGCTCTCAGGCAGGCGCTCGGTGACCTGGTGTCGAGAGGGGCCGCTGCCCGCATCGCTTGCCGCCTCGCCCCGTCTCCAGCGTCACAGACAGGCCGTCCGCGATCGGGGGCGTCTGCTCGTCCTCTCCGCCTCGGTCCGCGGACCTGCTGAGGACGTGGAGCGTGTCCCGTGTTGGATTAGGGTCTCAACAACCATAGTTGGCTGTTTTAAGGGCCTGCTGCTGTTCGGTTTGCCATCTGTTGTTGTTTTATCTATGGGTGAACGGAGAGGGAAAGGGCCACGGCTCCAGAATCATGTGTAACGTCCTCCTCCTCTGACTCCACAGCTCCCCCTGGGGTTTCCTCTGTGAAACTGCTACATCGTCTCATCCCAACTTTCATCCCCCAAGATGTGCAATTCTCTTCTATGACGACTGTGTCGATATCTGTTGCTAACTGTGAATTAGAGATGGTAGACGGCGTTTGCCCTCTCCAACATGTACATATTGTTTATACTGAGGTAGAAATCCTATAGAAAGCGTTTAAAGATGCAAACGTCCAATATAACATTTCACGTGGGGATCTTGAGTGGGGGCCTTGGAAGAGGCTACGTCTGGCAAAACGTGCACTGCTGCTTACATGTAACGGCTTTGTTGGTTTTTTTAAATGTGATTTGTATTTGTTTTGTATTTGTTTTTATCAGCCATACTTTAATTTGAAAGGGTGGGTTCTGTGGCTTTGAGGGTGTCACAGACCGTGACTAAGAAACATGACGTCCTCAGGCAAGCTGAGGCTTGAAACATGATCCAGGGATGCACTTTCCTTTATTTTATTTTTTACATACTGTCCACTTACTGGAGCACTGTTACACACTGTACTTTTTACATTGAAAAGTTCTCATTCCTGGTCTCTGTATTTTTCAAAAGAACAAGTCTTTATCGAGAATGAACATTTTATAAAATCTCTTTCCTTTACTCCTGATGTGTAAAATCCAAGTAACTATTGGCCATTCTGTAGTACGAAAGTCAGCATATCATGCAAGCTTGACAAATTTCATTTCTGACCCGTGTTTTTTTTTTTTTTTTTTTACTGAGGTTGGTTTTACTATGGCCATTGTTGTTTTGTCACCTTTTTAAATGTAAATTAGCAATATGATGTTTAAGCTATGTAAGTGAGTAAGGGTCATCTGCCTCCATGTGGGTACAGCTGCTTCTGCACAGTGCTAAATCCCCTCGTTTGGTCTCTTGAATGATTACAGGGGCAATCCAGTAGAATATGGTTTAGTACCTTGTTTGGCACATTTTGGTTGAACGTTTATATAAAAGCGGTACAATGCTTAGCACACAGGTTCTTTCAAAGTCCCAGTGACTTGGTTTTATTAGGCCACCTATACATTTAAAGAGCTATTTGGAAATAAGTAGGGGGAGGTGTCATGCTTCATGCTTTAACTGGCTTACTTCTGAATCCAGCATGTCATCCGTTTATTTTGAGCACAGGTGTTAAGATGCTAAAGTATTGGTACTGTATTGCTCCATGTTGTAAAGAGCCAAATGTCAAGCCCCTCATTTTTTCAAGCCGGCATGAAGGGAATGTTGTGTTGGAATCACTGAATACTAATTCAGCAATAAAACTTTTTTTTTATTTGACAGATTCATTCAAGTCAATGAATGCCATGTATTTTTCCAGATATGTAAATGGCAAAAAACCCGAACCCAAGTCATGCTTTGGGTGCACTTTTTAACCAGTGTAAAACAAGTGGACCAGTCCTACAAGTCCTGACTAACTTTTGAATCAAATCAAATACATTTACATTCAAATACTTATGTTTTTAAATTGGTGGTATTGTAATTGGTCAAGGCCAGATTTTTTCACAAAATTAGTTAGTTGTGAACTGACATTAAATATCCGATATTTGTGTCTGTCATTCAGCCACCATTTTGTTTCTGTAACCACGGCAATATGACCATTAAATGCTGCTGGGTGCCTTGTGCCTGCCCAGGAATTGTAGCTGACTATTGAACCTTTATGAAAAGGGGAATACATGTATGTTGAGTGTGAATACATGTGTGTGTGTGAGAGAAGCAACACTAACATGATGAAAAAATGAAATAGCTTTCATCCCCCCCCCCCCACACACACACACACACACACCTCAAAACAAGCAATACGGAGAAGCACAGCACTGTCACAATGACATTTTTCAAGGCTTCTTCTGTAAATACATCAAATACAAGACACCGATGGTGACAATTCATTGTGATTACCATGAACATGCCACAACATACTCATTTTACTATTTTGAGTTCTAGTCCAGGCCTATTGTGAATCAAAGTCTATCATTAAATGGATACAAGTAAGGCCATTGCCTAAAATGTTATCATGGACATTTTTACATTCTCCTGTGTCATCTCTGTCAGGTCTGTGTCCATGTCCTTGGATGCCAGCAGCATTACACCAGTGGAATATCTTCTCAAGATGTTGCTCACCTGATGTCTCATTACCTGTCATGTACTTACTTTGCGCAGGTGGACAAATGCATGTAACAGGTAGAATGGTTTGTTTATGTCAATGAAATCTTACTAAAAGGATTTTTCCAACATTCATGCTTGATTGTTGTCAATTCTTTCCAGATCATATTAAAAAAAAAACCTCTGTGCTTCAGTCCAGCACAGAGGTACTATTTCTTTCTTTGTTTATTGAATACAGTATTTAATTTGACTTACACGTAAAACTGTAACAGTGCAGTTTCTGAAGCACTTGACATACCAACAGCCTCCAGACACCCCTCCACAGTCACCTGTGCCCACCATACAAGACAAGCTAAAGAAAAGTCACAGTAACTTGTCCACACTGGAAACTGAAGTTAAACAGGAACAACTTTAAAGGCAGGGTAGGTAATGGCAGCTCAGGTTGCAGAACAATATGGCACAATATGGCACTGGATTACCTCAGTTACCTACACTTTTACACTTTACAAATCACAATGATATATATGACCACCAGGTCACCTTCTACAAGGGCTGCTATGTGATGAGGGACGACCAGCAGAGAGCCATAGTAGCTTTGTTCCCACAAACACAGAGACGTGCGTGTGTTTGTGTCTGAGAAGATGAGAGACCGACTCTAAAGGATGGGACCTTTGACATTTTTGAACAAAGTTGCACTTGAGATCTGATTGTCTTGGTGTGTTGGAGAGTGGGCAGCCTGGCTATGTGTCTACCTCTATAACCTTGGAGATGCAGACAGCATTAGCCTGTCTGATCCCCAGTGACAGACACAGAGGACTCGAACACAGTGTTTAGGTACACACACACAAACATACACACAGATACACTACCAGACCGGCACACACACTCACACACATACACACAGATACACTGCCAGACCTGCACACACTCACACACAGATCTCCACACATCAGTATGGTTTCACGTCAGTTATCTCATCGCGTTATCACAGATAAATAAATCTTTTTGTCCCTCTTCGTTGGTTTCCTGGTGAATCTTCCTCTTTAACCAGGACTCGCAAACTCAAATACTTTCAGCACACTGCCAGGATATATCACATCTCTATCTCTGTGTGCTTGTCTGTGTTCGCCAGGGCCAGTATATATTGTGAGAGGTGTCACAGGGAGATTAGTGAGCCCTCCGAGATGAGGCCGTGCCATTGTCCTGAGTTTAGCCAGGCTAAGAACTCCACCACAGGTAACAGCCCATGGTAGGATCTCTTGAGGCCAGGGGTTGCAGTTTCTTGTCTCACCACTAGATGGAAACCTCAGCCCATCTGTATCTACCGGGCCCTCCTACAGCACGTGGTAGTCTGGGACCCTCCTACAGCACGTGGTAGTCTGGGCCCCTCCTACAGCACGTGGTAGTCTGGGCCCCTCCTACAGCACGTGGTAGTCTGGGCCCCTCCTACAGCACGTGGTAGTCTGGGCCCTCCTACAGCACGTGGTAGTCTGGGCCCCTCCTACAGCACGTGGTAGTCTGGGCCCTCCTACAGCACGTGGTAGTCTGGGCCCCTCCTACAGCACGTGGTAGTCTGGGCCCTCCTACAGCACGTGGTAGTCTGGGCCCTCCTACACCTGTGTGTGTGTTACTATGAGAGTGTGTTTTTAAGTATGTGAGTGTCTGTATGAATGGGTGCATTAGTCAAAATGTGGGGTCAACGTTCTGCAGCTTCCTCTGCCCCCCCCCCCCACCACCACCACCACATGCCTGCCACACACACACACATTCCCAGAACATCAGTGTGAGACCGAATAAGTGACGTTCTCCACAACATATGGTGATCTGATTCTTATAGAAGGAGGCTCAAAAGGTCTGCCTCATATTGAATGACGGTGTTCACGTGGCGTATATGTCGCAGAACATGTTTGTGTCCATCATCTATACCCATGCCTGGGAGAGGAGGCTAGCAAAATACCCCTGTGGATGACATAAGAAGAGACATGGAAGAATGGAGAGAGAGAGAGGAAATGAGGAAGGGGAGGACAGGCCAGGAGACACCAGTATAATTGTGTAAGGCTGGTATCACCATGCCCCACCCAGAGGCGGAATTTTGGGCCCCATGAAAAAAATGAAATACAAATTTTAAAAAGTTTATCATTTATATTCATCAAGTAGGCCCTTTCACACACACATTCCCAGAATTGGTGTGACAATTGGGCCCTACTTGATGCGTCTCACATCTCATTGTGTAACTTACTGTCGCATTGCTAGGCATATGTTGATAAGTAAGGATCAAGATGTGGTCTGATTGGTTGTTCGTGGGTATAAAGGGAATTGTGAAGCATTGTTCTGTGGATTCCTCATCTCTTCCTCATGCCATTTACAAGACCTTCTCCTCAGCTCTGGCTTGTCCTACTCCTTCTCCTTGCTCACCTCTTGCTTTCTCTCCCTGATTTACAATAATGATATGCTGATTTAAAGCCTTCATTTTGTAACATGTTTGCCTTGTAATTGATTTCATTCATGTGCAATGTTATTAAATGTATATTTAATGTAACCTTACTTTGACCTTTCTTGCTCTGATTTAACCCATAGAGTCAAATAACTGTAATTTCATTGGTATTGGCATAATTTGGTTAATGTTAATACACTGTTCAGTTTCCCCTCTTCCTTCAAACATAGGGGAATTAGTTTTGGTTGTTTGGCCAATATTGAACCCCCTACAATTGCAGTTATGGTATATGAATAAGCTACAGTACACATTTCTAAGGTGTAAAGGTAGTACCTCTTGTAAGACACAAGAAACAGATGTTGTCAACATATGCAGCATACAGTATTTGAAGCGATATTTGGAGAAAGATTGACTAAATCAAAGACATGATGAGTGACTAGGATAGATCGAGGGAGGAGGTTGATTGAGATTTGGGCTCAGTACAAAGCCAGTATTCTGCCAGACACAGTAATTGATCACTTTGATCGGTGCAGTAAGGCAAATGCAAGCATCTCATTGACAGTGTTAATGCATTAGACAAATAAAAACAAGACTACTGTTGTATTGTATTCATTAGGTTTTCATTAGGTAATCATGCAACTGATTATGTAGCCTAGAATTGTCTGTTGTTTCACTGGCTACATTTTCATTTTCAATTGCTTATAAATGGGAGTTGGGTGGCTGAGCGGTTAGGTAATCGGGCTAGTAATCAGAAGGTTGCTGGTTCAATTCCCGGCCGTGCAAAATGATGTTGTGTCCTTGAGCAAGGCACTTCACCCTACTTGCCTCGGGGGAATGTCCCTGTACTTACTGTAAGTCGCTCTGGATAAGAGCGTCTGCTAAATGACTAAATGTAAATGTAAAATGTTATGTCATTTTGACAGTGGTGGGGAAAGAAGTATTGAAAATAGATGTGGTAGGAATAGTGTTTTTGTCCTATGCCCGTTGCGGCTCATTTCGACACAACCAACCGAGGAGCAGGCCCGAATAATCAACTTACAGACTCTTGGGCACAACTGTTTGATGGGCCCCGAGCCAACTTGGTTTTGGTGTGTGTGTGTGTGTGTGTGTGTGTGTGTGTGTGTGTGTGTGTGTGTGTGTGGGGTGGGGGGTGGGTTATTTAAAAAGATCCAGAACTGATTTCTGAACAGTAGATGGCACCAATGAACACGTGTTTTCAACTTTAAATGCGACACATGAATGAGACTGGAAATAGAAACTTGTGGAAAACTCAACAGATTTGTGAGGAGATTGTGTTACTGTGTCGTCAGTATTCAGGATCTGGTTGTAGTGGCCAAGATTTTTAAGCTACAGAAAGATAACTTGCATACTAGCCAGTGCAAGAGTTCCAGTCAAGGTCTATCCACTTGGGCTGCCTGTGATTGCGAAACATTAGAATGTTTGTAATGACAGCTCAAAATTGCTGTTTATCTTTTACGGTAAATTTCCAGTTTAGGGAGAACCATCTGGAACAGCTGTCCCTACAGGCTGTTTGATAAATAGAAAGCAGGTTAAATCAATCCGTGATGTGCCAGTATAGCGATTAGAGGTTTGGTTGCAAAACAGTAGGATGTGTTTGAACTTTTAACCCTGGCCAGCAGCCATGGAGTGCCCCAAAACACACATTTCCCTGAATCCGGCTTGCTCAACACTGGGCTTTTTTTGTGGGAGGAGAGAGTATAAAACTGTGGAGACTTTCAGTGCTGGAGACAGACAACAGTTCAAGATGAAGACTCAGATCCAATCCTACTTTTTGCTGTCGGTGGCCATCCTGCTGGTGAAGGCCCAGACACCATCTGAGCTCAGCTATGAGGATGTCTTATCAGGCCTGTTTGCCAGTGGAGATGCTGACCGACGCACTTTCCGTCCACTTCTAGAAGAACTCCAAGAGGACACTGTGAGTACAATGACGGAAGAGAATTGGCGCACACAAAAATCGTATACAACTGTTACAAAATGTTGTTTTATGATTGTCCAGACTATGCATTATTCAGTCCTTTTTTGTTGTGTTTTCCCAGTTGAACTCTGCAGAGAAAAGGCTGAGTTTCGTTGCAATGGAGACTGTGTGCGATGGGGCACATCAAGGCATGCCATGCCCTCTGAAGCAGAATGGGGTAAGATCAACTATTCGAGACAAAAAGAAGAAATGTAAACTCAATCTACTGATATCAGCATGAGATGAGAGAATCCCCCACTGTTTATAAATAATACATGAATTCCTCATTGCAGCAAGTATTGTCATGCAACCTAGTGGTTAGCCATGCAGTCCAGGATGCCACCAACATTGATACCTCCACAATGTCTTGTCAACCCATGGAGAAAGAGGAGGCTTTAAAGGTAGGTCTAAACATATAATACATAATCATTTTTAAAATGTCAGTGTTGAAATGTGTTACCTTTGACTGAAATGGCTTACCTTCTGGATATTTTTGCTTTGTGTTCCTAACTGCAGCAGAAGATTAGGATGAGGAGGAGTAAGTCTGGAAAGGGTTCTGGCTCCAAGGGATCCAAGGGATCCAAGGGATCCAAGGGGGGTTCCCGTCCTGGGGGTGGATCCTCCATCGCTGGGGGGAGCAACAAAGGAAATGGAGGAACTCAAACAGCATAAAAAACACGTACAACCGGATAAAAAAAAAAAATATTTGTTGGAATTTCATCTACATTTTCTGTTGATTTACAATTTTTTTATCACACTAATAAAGAATCTCAGAATGAATGATCGTCACATAATTTTATTTCAAATCAAGAACATGACATCTTGGGACTGATGTAATGACTAAATACACACAACATATGAATCATTTACCGATATTAACTATTCCAAAAACAAATATGTTTACTGTAAAAGCTGTGCTGAAAACAATTTCTTTTGGCATTTTCAGCTAGTTCTTAAATGACCAAGCAAAAAAATAAAAAAAACTTTCAACACTGGAATGGGAAAACGTGGCACCTTGTACCAGTCAATATGTCTCTTGGGGATAATAATCGAGCTGCCACATCTCCATAACTAAAATCTCATGGCATCAGCAAACATCAGTGACGACAAATGAAGAACAGTGATGCCCATGTGACATACTGTATCCACTGACATGAAATCAACCTTTCCCCCAGTAGGGCAAACTTTTACTGACCAGAGTTAAAAGCAACCAGGTGTGTGATTGGCCACAGTGCTTCCAAGTGGCCGCACTGTGGACAACAACAATACTACACATGGTGATGCTATGTCTAGCAATGTTTATCCAAAATCTGAGGTTGGCTGTGACAGCTGCCTCAGATGGTTCCATCAGTGTTGTGCTCAAATCCAACTGACAGAAATATGTCTGTGCTGCCTGCCGTAAACATCCCTGACCTGTTTTCATGATCAAGCCTCAAACTTGTTAAAACTCTTATTTAAATTATCACTATTTCTTTCTTTTTTCTACCTTTTGTTAAATATATCATTATAGTTTTTTGTTTAAAATAAATGTGATGGAACCAATCAATGTCATCATTTATTAGATGTTTTTCACTAGCCATTCACAAAGCTGAGGTCCAGGCTTGGCTTATTAGGTACTAAAACCAAGCACTGTACATTGCAAGTTAGAAGATACTAACTAGGCTGTGGGAAGCAGGATCTATAAAATGGATATGATTGTAAACACAAAACAGTTGTGTGGCAAGTAGTTTACTGAGAGGGAAATAGAAGTTGAATTCTGATAGGAGGGACCTCTGGCTGTGAGCAGGGGCCTTTTTATATAAATGTGTAAAATAATGTAGCTATACTCATTTACCAGACGATTCTATTACAATTGGCATATAGTGCATTTAGTAGGTAGCCTATAACAGCAAGTACAACGTAATCAAGAATCAGAAGTGAATATTTATACTAAAAGTGATTCATACAAATGAATACAAAGAAGGATCCTCGCTTTTACCAGACAGTGACATAACAGCAGTCGCAACTACAACATAATTCACATATTACCTCATTCCGATAATAGGACAGTGTAGCACAACATCAACATCGTTTCTCAAGTGCAGCTCAACATAGCCTACTGACAGTTTCCTCAAAGCCTAAAACGAGGGAACCTAGGCTTAACATTGTAAAAATCGCCTCGGTTCGCCAATCTACACATGGCAATACACTAGGAAGGCAGTCCGTGTTCACGCGTAGGGGAGTGGAATTCTGCGGGGGAATGAGAATTCGGTCCAACACCCGGCTAGTACTGTAGTGCCGGAGAAAGAGGTAGGCTATGGTCTGTAGATGCTAGGCTAAGGCTGTGTAGATGACGTGTGTATATATTGTTAGAATAATCACAATTGGTATCATTAGATCACCTACTTGTGTTACTGTTCAATAAACCCATATTTTTTCTACATCGCGATTCACAACTGCCTGAGAGGACCAATCACATAACATCTGACTGTATGAGGCTAGTGTAGTCACTCACCCACCTTGCTTTGAGCCATTGTGATCGTTGCAAGTTTAACTACATTATATTAGCAAATTAAGAAAGAAGATTACAACAAGCTATATTTGTTCTTATAGGTTACCCAAACAGGCAGGACAGAGGGACATGACCAAAGAGCATCAGAACAAGCCTCTAACTTTGACATGCAGCTACACAAGGACAAACACAAAGAGTAGTATGGTGTCTGTTGGCAGTCAGACTGACCCAGTAGAACAATGCCAATGTCTAGAGAGCTTTGCTAAACATGACACAAAATCCACTTTGATAGATGACATTATTGTTGAAAATTTAAGTAGGAATGACAACTGCTACAGTGCATTAATGAGAAAAGAACTGTCATCAGACAGCACGCCAGTGACAACATTCTCAACGGCATCAACATCCAAACTTGACCTGGAACCTCCTGGTGTTGACAGCAGTGAAGAAGACCTCTTATCTGAGGGGCCGGAAGATACAAGTGACTCAGATTACGTACCAAGTGATGAAGAGCAACACAACACGACAATGAATGTGCTCCATTTTTGTAAATGTGTAAATGTCTTGAGTTGGAGACCTTATCAGAAAGGGAATGGTACAAAATACAAAAAGCATACGTCATCCCTGAAGTAAATCGACAGTGGACCCTCCACAATGAAAGTATCATGGCAGCGGTCGGGGATGAGCAGCTCATCCTCTCTGGAGATGCCAGGTATGATAGCCCAGGTCACAATGCTACTTTTGGCACATACACATTGCTTGATACAAAATCAAAGCTGGTAGTAGCCCAGGAAACCGTCAAGGTGACTGAAGTAAAGAACAGCTACTGGCTTGAGACAGCAGGCCTTGAGAGGTGCCTCACCAAGCTTGCAGACCATGGTGTCTCAATTTCCATCCTTGCCACAGACTTCCACCTATCAGTTCAGAAGATAATGAAGGAACAGCATAGCACAGTGCAGCATGAGTATGACCTAGGGTGACCAGAAGCAGGGGGGGGGGGGGTTAAGTTTAGTCAAAAGATAAATAAGAAAATAATACAGTATCATTCCCCACTATTTCAATTGTAATAGAAATTACAATATGTAATTTGGTCATTATCTAGCATGTAACTAGCATTATCCTTGTGCCGTTGCGTACCGCAGGCATGCCGCTCTAAAAGCCCCTTTCCCCTTACTACTCACGTCTATATCAATGCGACAAATCTTACAGATGGAATTAGATTGATTTTTTCTGCTCTTAGTGGCAAAGTGTTGTTCTGAACTCCACGTAGGTTTGAAGGAGGTCTTTCTTTTTGGTATCTGAAAGCCTACGCAAGTGGTAAATTGCGACGGTGGGCAGGAAGGGTAAAAAAGGAGGACAAAAGGGCGAAAAGGAGGACACGCAACAGCTGTCCGGACAAAGGGCTGGAAAACCAGACTGTCCGGACGAAATCCGGACGTCTGGTCACCCTAGTATGACCTGTGGCACATAGTGAAGAACATGAAAAAACGACCACTGAAGATCAAGTCACCAGATCTGATGGAATGGGTTAAGTGCATACCCAATCACCTGTGGTTCTCTGTGGCGACATGCAATGGGGATAAGACAAAACTGAAGGAGAAGTGGACCTCTATACTGCATCATATCACCAATGTGCACGAGTGGCTGTCCAGTGAAACATTCTCAAGGTGTGAACACCCGTCCATATACACCTGAAGAAGAAAGGTGCCCTGGATCCAGGAGAAGTCAACAGCATTTGAGGGTCTGCAAAAGGTTGTTCTAGATAAGTTGTTGCTAAAGAAGCTGGAGAAAACCACTGCAGGCATCCACACAGGAGAGCTAGAGAGTGTACATTTTCTTTACACGAAATACGCTACAAAAATAAACAAATATAGCCAGGAAAGTTTGGAGGCACGTCTACGTGTGGCTGCCTTACACCACAACAGCAATGTGGCACGGGATAATGCAGTTACAAGGGACGGGAAACTGCAGTTCAGGCATCAGTTCTCCAAGGCAGCAAAGCAGTACGTTGCTGTCCAGAAGAGGAAAGAGAAGGCATACAACTTCAGGCAGGAAATCATGGTTGGAATAGCTAACCAGTGCAGAGAGAAGACCATCCAGGAAGTGCTGAGGGAGCAGAATAAGAAGAAATAATTCCAGAGAATTACACTAGGTCAACACAGAGGGATTGAGAAACCAGACAAGGGCTCATCTATTGCTAGGCATCTCAGTCGCTTCCATAAGTAAATGGCTACAGTTTGGTTTCCTGAAGCCCCTGTGATCTGTGGGTTTCCCATAAATTATACTTAATTAATTATTTTATTTAATTATTTATGTTATTAATATATTTTAATAATTACTTGACGCATATTTTAACAACAACAACAACAACCATCACTCAAAAAAATCATATTCAAAGCCCCTGTATGATTCAGAGGGAAACTTGGACCGGATTGCATGGACCACACAAGCTGGTATAGGCACTCTGTTCCTTTTTCCCAAGTGCCCCTGTCAGGAATATTAATCTATCAAGCATTGCACAGTCAGTCGGTGGACAAGTTTAAGAAAGCTTTATTGCTTGCGGCCGGCCCACAAGGAGACAAAAACTTCACACGCCATTGTGCTACAAAGTTTGTTTGCTAGCATGTTGTGCTAGCTACCTATTTAAGCAGCCCCGCTCTTCACAGTCATTGGTTAAGACAAAGGCATGCAAATGTCCCATGGCTCTTCTTCATTGACTCCCTTGCATAGACCTGGCACGCGTGTGTGCGTGCGTGTTTACATGTGTGCGTGTTTACGACATCAACCCTGATTGAAACACAACAACAGGATCTCCGGTCCTGGGGTCGTAAAACAACTCCTTAAAACAACCAAACCAACCCCCTTCTTCTAAGTCCTCAGCCCCAAGATAAGGGTCCTGTATGTTTACCCAGAGTTCAGATTTGGGGTTAGGCCTCTCTTTGCACCCAAGGAATACTGAACACAGAATCATTCTTATACAGGATAAATGTGTTACATCTTCAATTTTTCCAACAGCCCCCTGGCCCACAAGGTGAATTGCCTATACGCAGTCAACCTGTAAAGACCGAAAAAAGAATATTGATTAGTGTGGAAAACTTAGTGTGTTCATTTGTGATATGTTCAGTTGTGAAGTTAGACTTGACATGAATTAACTTACAGTAACTTAAAAAATTCTAATAAACTGAGATCCAGCCTTGATTCTAATACATGTTGTTGTATACTACCTACAGTTAGCCAATTTAACAGCACAATGACTCCATTCAAATGTAAAATAAATATAACCACACACACACACACACAGCAGCTAACGTTAGCCTAGTCGGCCTGGACGCGCGACCAGCCTGTGTAGACCACCCCCACTGGCCGGCTACACAGGACGACGTTCTGGAAACAGGAAGTGATGGAGGTGACGGCGGCCAAAATGGAGGCCGGCGCCTTGGTGTCTACGTGGACGCAGTAGAAGTTCTGAGGGGCCTAAATGGACCTCAGGAGCCTCTCAAAGTTGTGCAGCTTGTGGTGGACAACCAGCGTGAAGGCAATAGGAAACTCTGCTTCCTCGCGGCTCAAAGGAAAGGGCAGGTACTTCCTGGAGGACAGGAAAGTGCACAGTCTTGGCTGACTTTTAAGAAGTGATTGTCTGAGAGGCAGCTGTGTTTCCGGAACAGTCGCTCCAAGCTGACGAGTGTGTGTGTGTGTGTCTGTATGTGTGTCTGTGTGTGTGTGTCTGGGTGTGTGTCTGTGTGTTCATCTGTGTGTGTGTCTGTGTGTGTGTCTGCGTGTGTGTGTCTGTGTCTGGGTGTGCGTGCGTCTGTGTGTGTGTGTGTGTGTATATATATAAAAAGCACTGGAAGCCTACAGTGCCTCACATTAAGATGATTCGAAGGCTATGACATTAAAGGTAAAATACAATGTGTTCATCAGTTAGCCATATCAAACTAAGAGCTCTGAAAGAGGAGAGCCAGTAACTTTAAATGTAATTAATCATTTATTTGTCCATTCGTTCACAGTAAAATAATCAAGATGTTCAGTAAATTTACCATCAGAACTATGAACGGTGTGGTGTCTCTTCCTTAAATATCCAACCCAACCAAACAAAGACATCATTCCTGAGTATATGAAAAAATGAAACCCCAAAAAACATACAAAACAATATGTACGATTATTTTCCTTGTAATAAGAATAATCTTACGTTGTATCACTAGCTTCAGCAGTGCTTAAATAATACAAAAATAAAGAAAAATGCTCAATAGTGCCCACTCAGAGAGCAGCGCAGGGGGGGGGGGAAACAGCCAAGCAAGAAATTCTAACCCCGTTGTCTTTTAAGCATTTTTTTTTGTTCCTTTTCAACCGTTAAGTTTGTCCGCTTTGCTGCGCTGTAGAACCCCGAAGTTCAGGGTCTCGTGAATGTCAGGGCCTTACTTCGAAGTTGCTTCTCCAGACAGTGGACAGCCACGAGGTCTTCGTCCACGTCGAACTTGTTGGCAAACAAGTGATGCTACTGCAACATCCACCAGAGGTCCCCTGCCCCGTACACGCACACGGACCTGACGTGGCGTCCCTGGCAGGGCGGGTACACGGCTTCCTTGGCCTCCTCTGCACCCTCATGCGACTGCCACTTCACCAGCCTGGCGATGGCCTGCATGTCGGAGGCCATTCGTTGCCCTGGGCATCCTCTGGATGGTCGCCCACAGGAACTCAGCCCATTTCAGCAGCTCCAGGACCCTGCTGTCTGTCAGAACGTGCTCTACGAAGCCCCGCGTCACAACCATGTAGGCCCCCCCCCGATTTGATGGGCAGGTTGAAGGGAGGGGGCGACTTGTCCTCTTCCGTCCTTTGCACCTGCCCGTTCACCACCGCGTGGACCTTTTTCCAGCGCCCCTCCTTAGAGCTCGGCATGCTCTCAGACTCCATGCTGTTCCGGCCCTTCAGCGCCTTCAGGCTACGCACCATCTCCAGGTTGGTCTTGATGGGGAAGTCCTGACCACACAGGTTGACGAAGTACTTCCACGAGGCGCTGATGTTGTAGAGGTCGCGCATGCAGTTGATGTCGGCCTGGACGCGCGACCAGCCTGCGTAGACCACCCCCACTGGCCGGCTACACAGGAAGACGTTCTGGAAACAGGAAGTGATGGAGGTGACGGCGGCCAAAATGGAGGCCGGCGCCTTGGTGTCTACGTGGACGCAGTAGAAGTTCTGAGGGGCGTAAATGGACCTCAGGAGCCTCTCAAAGTTGTGCAGCTTGTGGTGGACAACCAGCGAGAAGGCAATAGGAAACTCCGCTTCCTCGCGGCTCAAAGGAAAGGGCAGGTACTTCCTGGAGGACATGAAGGTGCCGCAGCCTTGGCTGACGTTGAAGAAGTGGTCGTCTGAGATGCGGGTGCGTTCTCGCTCCAAGCTGAGGAGTTTCGCCTGCTCCACGGCCTCCGGCTCTCCTCTCAGGATGGCGTCGCAGTTGCAAGTGCCCTTGGAGCTGAGGTCGGCATCGTCGTAGTCCCACCAGGTATCCTGGTGCCTGAGGTGAGAGGTGAGCTCGTTGGGACCTGTGAGCAGCATCCACACGGCCATGGAGACCAGCGTCACAGGAAGCATGAGCCAACAGCATCTTCGTTGGGAGAGGAGCCGAGCCATCCGAACAGAAACCCTTCAGAGTCTCACCGCTGCCTCCTGTGGTTTATGTATTTATTCATGCATTACTCGGTATACTCCAGGGATCTGTAGCAACTACATAGTCGCGTACACAGAGGAGGTTTTACTGGGAGTCGTTGGAGATGCCTAGTTGCTAGTTGAACATGCAGGGTGTCGATTGGTGAATGGTGCAGCTGTGCTCGGACAGAATCACATCTGCAGACGACAGCTGCTCTGCACTGGAGCAAGTGACTGTGTCTGTACTTTCTGGATCTGTAGGAGAAGAGTGTAACTGCCCTTGGAATGAATAAGACGCAGAGAGTCTCGACTGATGCTCCACGGTTTATTTTCTCTCTCTCTCTCGCTGTTTGCGCACCGTGAAAACTGTAGCATACAAAAACGAAATCATTACTTGTCCACAGTTTCATATGAACAATATACAAATAATACACGTTACAAACTCCATACCTCACTCCGCTGACCAAGGGCATTAAACTATTACAGGTAAGTAGCAACCAAAACGAATCTTTAACCATTTCAATGCAATGCAGGATACTTCTGTTAACCTTTTATTACCGGAAACTAGACAAAAGGCACATGTGCTCTCATATCTAACAATTACCCAACAAATAAAAACACCTGCCACCTAGAGGTATGCATGAGTAATTATATGTACGAACTTTACAAGGAAGTCATACAAACAACAAAAACATTAAGCAAACACATGAGGCTGATATATAGCGGTCACTTACACTCCCACCAAATCCTGCTATGAAAAGGTAGTAAATAAATAAAACAAAGGATTTCAAGACCATACTATGTGACCATGTTGGGATTATATGCTTAAAGTATCGTGCTGTGTGCACGTAGTGTAGTGTTAATCAGCATTGCTTTCAAGGAGAACTACTAATTTCTGTATTGGGCGCTCAATGACTGAAGGTTTGAATGGACGATCTTGGTTTCTTACTGGTTTGCGTTCCCCTGTTCGAACTTTGACTCGTCTAACTAAGCCATCTCTCTCTGGAAAGGTTTCGATCACGCGTCCTAGAAGCCACTGATTTCTTGGAAGATTGTCATCTTTGACAATGACTATATCGTTCACCTTGATATTGCGCCGAGGTACGTGCCACTTCTGTCGAGTAGAAATATTGAGGAGATACTCCTTCTTCCAGCGACTCCAAAACTGTTCAGTTAAGTACTGAACTCTACGCCACCTCTTCGTCGCATACAGGTCTTCCTTCACAAACTTCCCTGGAGGTGGATGTGCAATTTTAGACTTCATCAAAATAAGATGATTGGGTGTTAGTGGCTCTAGTGCTTTAGGGTCGTTGATTCCTTCGACTGTTAATGGGCGGCTGTTGACAATGGCCATAGCTTCATAGAACAGTGTTCTAAGTGAGGCATCATCCAGTCTGCCTGAGCACTGGGCGAGAGTGACATTTAACACGTTTCTGACCGTTCTTATTTGTCGTTCCCAAACACCGCCTGCGTGGCTAGCAGAGGGAGCGTTGAAGACGAATTCACACTGTTTGTCGGCTAGAAAAACTTCCAATAGCTTCTTGTCACATGTCTTGAAGGCTCCATTAAACTCGTTTCTGGCTCCTATAAAGTTAGAGCCTTGATCGCAATGAAGTTGTCGAACAGCTCCTCTTAGGCTGATAAAACACCTCAATGCATTAATGAAGGCATCTGTCGATAGATCTTCAAGCATCTCGATATGGACTGCACGAGAAGAGAGGCAAGTGAAGATCAAGCCATATCTTTTATATTCCTTGCGAGCTTTCTTGACTAGGAAAGGACCAAAGCAGTCCATTCCACTGTTGGCAAATGGGGCTGAGACTTCAATGCGTTCTTTAGGGAGTTCAGCCATTCGTTGGTCTGTCGTGGAAATTTTGGAATACAGTTATAATGTGTGTGTTTCATATATGAGGAACGGAAGTCTAAGAAGAGTCAACTCCATTTGGTAGAGATGCCATTTGCAGTTTATGACACCTGGGGGGAAGAGACAGCTGGTCTGGAGACAATGTGGATTCAACTGTATTGTTATTGTGATCTGCTGCTCTGACCCTTCCTGTAGACTTGTTTGAAGTGCCCACACAAAGGACAGTTGACCATTTGACTGCTGAACTCCTGTGGTTTTACTATCTACTGGTTTGGGGAGAGAGGCCACATTAAAGAACCGTGGGAACTTGATATGAAGTCAAACTGTCACCAGAGATGTATTGTTTCAAACTGTCACTGAGCAGTGCTGACCAATCAACAGAGTTCAGAGGAATCATTTGATCTAAAGTTTATATAAGGCAGGGTTTTAGGGTTGTTCTGTATCACTCTGGCGAACGACCTGTGGCTAGCACCTCCTTCGTTATGACTGATCACAAAGTACTTTGTTAAATCTTGATTTGTACAAGCAAAATAAATTTATTGTAACCGCCATCTCTTGACTATTCAAATCTACACAGTGCCGCTAGAATTTTTCCTTATCAGGTCTTCAGAAGGTTGTCGAAGTTTTCTACATAACACGCAGTCTCTTACAAGTTTGGCGACTAGTTTACTCCCACCGATCACCCAAAATCCATTTGCTCTGAGCTCCATCTGGGTTTGACTTCGGCCCTGATGACATATTTTGGTATGACAGTCGGCTAGAATCAGCTTGGTGATGTTGCTTTCCTTTGGAAGGATTGCCGGATGTTTTAGTTCCTGACTGAGAGATGACTGTTTCAGTCTTCCACCGACACAAAGCACTTCATTGCATAAAATAGGGTCAAGACGGTATAGACGATTTGAACTTGGAAGAATCCCTCCTGTCCGAAGGATCTTTATTTCTTGATAGAAGGCTTGTTGTTGAACAAGCTTGATGGTCACTTCAGCAGCTCTGTTTCTTTCTTCAACTGTCACTAACTCACTGTGATGTTCTTGTTTAGACCCCAGCCTCTTAATCCTTGCGACCACTTTAATTAGCTTTGCCCAGGAGGAGAACTGACTTAAACGACCAAGAATGTCTGTGTAACCATGGACTTTGGTTGCGAATGTCACAACTGACTTGACTTCAGGATCGCCAACAAGTAGCTCTGTTGAGGAGTAAGGTTTTGGATGCACTTCTCGCTTCCAGAGAAATTCAGGGCCAGGAAACCAGCTCGATGAGGATATCTGTGTTGCTTGAAGACCCCTGGAAGCATGATCAGCTGGATTTTCTGTCGTATCAACGTAATGCCACTGACTTGTATCAGTGTTTTCCCTTATCAACTGGACTCGGCTTGCGACAAAGACGTGGAACCTCCGTGCCTCATTATTGATGTATCCTAGCACTACTTGAGAATCTGTCCAGAAAAATTCTTCATCAATTTTCATTTCGAGTTCACATTTCAGCATGACACTCATCTTGGTCGCCACTACAGCTGCGGAGAGCTCCAGCCTTGGGATACTCATAACCTTTGTTGGAGCAACTCTCGCTTTGGCCATGACAAGACTAACGTGCACGGTCTCAGTGTCATTTTTATACCTGAGGTACGAACACACTCCGTACCCTATGCTGCTAGCATCAGAGAAATTATGTAGCTCTATTCTGATGGTGTTGTTAAAGTCTTGTGGATGGTAGCATCTTGGAATTTTAACTTCTTTTAAATTCTGAAGGCCAGTTTTCCATTCCTCCCACCGTGGTCGCAAGTCTTCTGGCAGTAGATCGTCCCATCCGATGTTTCTACGGCAAAGCTCTTGTAGGATACACTTTCCAATTAGAGTAAAAGGAGCAATGAACCCAAGTGGATCATACAGAGACGCTACCACTGACAAGACGCCTCGGCGGGTTGAAGGCTGGTTTTTCAAACTGGTATTGAAACCAAAGGTGTCTTTTTCTATTGACCATTGAATGCCAAGTGCATGTTCTGTTGGGATTACATCCGGTTTCAGCTCAAGAGTATCAAGGGGTTTTGCTCTTTCGGAGGGATTGATGCAGTCAAGAACTTCCTTTTGATTTGAGTTGAACTTGTGAAGTCGTAGGCCACCTCTTTTACACAACTCCTGAGCATCTATGATCAGTTTCTTGGCCACGTCCACTGATGCAACACTGGTTAGGCCGTCATCAACATAGAAATTCTTCATGATAAAAGCTGATGCTGACGGGTAATCAATTTCATGCTGCTTTGCCAAGTACTTCAGGCCAAAATTAGCACATCCAGGTGAAGATGCGGCTCCGAAGAGATGGACGGCCATCCTATACTCCTGTGGTTCCCCTTCCGAATCTTCGTTCTCCCACCATAGGAACCGTAGATAATCCTGGTACTCAGGGGTTACAAAGAATTGGTGGAACATTCTTTCAACATCACAGATTACGGCCACTACTTCTCTCCTGAAGCGACAAAGGACTCCTATTAGAGAGTTAATTAGATCGGGGCCAGTCAGTAGAGTGTTGTTTAGAGAAACACCACAGAACTTTGCTGAGCAGTCAAAGACAACTCTTAGCTTGTCAGGTTTCTTGGGGTGATAGACCCTGTGATGGGGGAGATACCAGACATTCACTCCCTCTGTTGGCGTTGGTACCAACTCTGCGTCACCTCTACTTATTATTTCATCCATGAAAGTTTTGTAGTGGTCGTGATACTGTTTATTTGCCCTTAACTTCTTCTTTAGAGACTGAAGACGGATGGTCGCTAGTCTTTTGTTATTTGGTAACAAAGGTGGGCTGCCACGCTTGAAAGGGAGAGGCATCTCTAAATGTCCATCCTCTTTCTGTCTGATGTTGTCACTGAGGAACTGTATGAAATGAACATCTTCTTGGGACACGTACTTGCCCTCACAGGTTCTTTCAGTGAAATCTGACTCCAAAACCTTCAAAACATCAGTGGCTGTTGTGGTTGGCATTTCCTTCACCACAACTCTGTGGACAAAGCTTTGGTTTCCCTGTCTGTCTAAATGAGGATTGGATGAGCCTATTATACTCCAACCGAGCTCCGTTCGCTGTGCGAAAGGTTCATTTTCATCCCCTACGACAGCTTCAAGTGGGGCCAGTGCTGATGGACAATCATATCCGATTAGGAGTCCCACTTCACATTCTTGAAGCGATGGTAACTGGTCTGCTAGGTGGTTAAGGTGAGGCCACTGAGATGCCGTTTTCTTCGTTGGGATGTAAGATTTATCCACTGGAATGAAGTCACGAGTGTAAGCCTGTCCTATTTGTAGACGTTTTCCAGAACAGAGTCCTCGCACTTGTAGGCCACGAATGCTCTTACTTGACAAAACTGTGTTGACAGCTGTCATAGTGCTAAGTTTCAGTTTCACTGGTTGAGGTTCAACATTCAGGTGATTGAGCAGATCCTCCAGAATGAACGTTGAATCACTCTGTGTGTCTAGTAGTGCATAAGTAAGAACTTCTTTCTGTGGTTCTTGCATTGTAGACACCATGACTGGAACTATGCTTGAAGTAGCAGAAGCATATTGTATGGATGCATAAGACATGACTTTATGAACATCTTGATTTGTGCGATCACCTGCAGGAGTTGAATCATTCTCCTTTGCTTCCTCCGGTCTTTGTCTCCTCTCTTCATGCAAGCTGGTTGGGTGTCGACGGCTGCAGGTACTACAGGTGTGTCGTCTTTTACAATCTTTGGTGATGTGTCCCTTCCTCAAACATCCAAAGCAAAGGTGATTCTCGTGGATGAAGGCTTTCTTATCTTCAATGGTCTTTGAATCGAAAGTTGGGCAACTAGCGATGCCATGTGTTTCATCCTTGCACACTGAACAAGGTGGTCTTGTCTTGAAATTTGATGTTACTCTAGTCTCTTGGGTGGTGTTATCTGCCTGCACCTTTGTATTGAGAGCTCTTGCTCTTTTTGGTGATCTCTCGTCTGTGTCCTTGGAGTTCATAAGAAATGGGGAGGCGATGGGGTTACAAGCTATTCTAACCTCCTTGTTTAAGAACTCCGTGAAGCGTGCTAGATGTGGATAACTCCCAGATCTGTCTAGTTCATCAACAACGATTCGGCTCCATTTTCGCACAATCCACTCTGGTAATTTTCTAAGTAGTTTGTGGTTTTCTTCACAGTCATTTAGGATTGCCAGTCCATTGACGTGGGGAATAGCCTCTGCACATCCTTGTAAGAAGTCTGCAAACTCTCTAAGCGCTAAAGGATCATTTGAGCTGATCTTGGGTCATTTGGTGAGCTTGTCTCTGAAAGCTTTCTGTACAATGAACGGGTTGCCATACCGCTCTTGTAGGACTCTCCAGGCGCTCTTGTAAGCATCTTCTGAATTTCTGTAAAAGAAACCTTCTACTGCCTTGCGTGCTTCTCCAGCAAGATATGTTTTTAGATAAAACATCTTCTCGCCTGCCGGGAGCGGTTTTCCGTCTATCAGGGTCATAAAGCACATTTTCCAATCAACAAATTGTATTGGGTCGCCGTCAAACACTGTAGGTTCAGGTACAGGTAAGCGGTTTATGCTGAGTGAGCCCGCTATAGCTTGGGCTAGATTGACGGTTTCTTCAGAGGTCTTTATCAGAGATGTTGGTTGAGGTTGGAACGCCGCAGTATTTAGCTGAACTGGTTCAGTCTTTTGGTAGGCAGTGTTTGTATCATAGTTCGTCTCTACATCATGATCGCTTTCGAAACTATTGTATGCTCTCACTCGAGCTGCTGCTACCTGAACTTCTCTTTCTGCTTGTAACAGTTCTAACTTAGTTCTTTCCTCTTCCAACTTTATTCGGATGTTAGCTCTCTTTTGCTCTATTTCGGCTAACATTTTCATCTCTTCAAATTTTAGTTCACCTTCCAATTTGTTGATTTCAGTTTGTTGAGCCTGGATGACTATCATGGCTTTTGCTCGTTCCCGTCTAGCTGCGAGTTCTGCTTCAGCATCTAACCGTTTACTAGTGTTGCTAGAAACTACACTTGAGTGGTGGTTTGATTTCTCTGACATTTCTGAGATTACGGTTTCAGTTTTTGTGTAGCCAAAAATAGACCCATACGCTTCTTTACTTAACACCATTCTCACACGTTCCTTCTCCAGTCGGTCATTGTAACTCTCATCAACTGTCTCTAGTCGTTTATCCACAAGAGCAGATATCTCATCAGTTAAAGTAGCACACGCGTCCATCTTCTTAGCTATCTCTGGAGTAATGGTGTGGTTACGTAAAATGGGTTCATACTGACGGCGCACAGCATCATATTGAGTTTGTATTTCTTTTTGGATTTTATGAAGATCGTCTGGAGCGCAGAAGGTTTTCATTACCGGCCTAATCTCTTTAGCCATCTGTTTCCAGGAATCAAAAGCCTTATTGAAGACCTTCTCCTGTTTGTTGGCATCCTGGTCCTTCTTCTCTTGGCCCTTCTCTGTTAGGGTTCTTTGACGGGGGTTTGGTCTGTCTTGTCGCGTATTTAAGGTCTTCGATTTTTTCTGTGTGGAGTGACATTATGTTGTTTGGCTGGTATGACTATTCTACTGTGATCTATGAGTGTTGTATGCCGGGAATGAATTGCTGTGAGTAGTAACTTTAACTTCCAAAAATGAGTGATACTACTCTAAACTGACTTTTACAAACGCATCTAAACACGCAGACTTAGTACAAAACCAGTAACAATAAACACACCATGTGCTGAATAACTCTAATAACAATTTCACCTTTAAGACCTTGTGTAAATATCATCTTCTGGCCTTGCCTGAACGTTCGGGAACGTATGTCGTTCGATGGCTGGTTATCAGTTCGATAGCTGGTTAGCAGTTCGATAGCTGGTTATCAGTTCGATAGCTGGTTAGCAGTTCGATAGCTGGTTAGCAGTTCGATGGCTGGTTAGCAGCTCGGGGGCTGGTTAGCAGTTGGATGTCCGATGTAGCGATGAGTTTTCACTGTAACTGCCCTTGGAATGAATAAGACGCAGAGAGTCTCGACTGATGCTCCACGGTTTATTTTCTCTCTCTCTCTCGCCATTTGCGCACCGTGAAAACTGTAGCATACAAAAACGAAATCATTACTTGTCCACAGTTTCATATTAACAATATACAAATAATACACGTTACAAACTCCATACCTCACTCCGCTGACCAAGGGCATTAAACGATTACAGGTAAGTAGCAACCAAAACAAATCTTTAACCATTTCAATGCAATGCAGGATACTTCTGTTAACCTTTTATTACCGGAAACTAGACAAAAGGCACATGTGCTCTCATATCTAACAATTACCCAACAAATAAACACACCTGCCACCTGGAGGTATGCATGAGTAATTATATGTACGAACTTTACAAGGAAGTCATACAAACAACAAAAACATTAAGCAAACACATGAGGCTGATATATAGCGGTCACTTACAAAGAGAGAGAGAAACTTTGTGTTACAGGTGGAAGCCAAGTGAGGAGATGGTTAATACAGTTAACAACTGTTTAAAACGTCTTATTCAAAATGAATAAAACTGAATGCACACAAAAGAAACGTTATTTTTTGGGGGGGGATTTATACCAATACCAATCTGTTAAATTGTGTAGTCTATGGGTATTCACATACAATTCTACAAGTACTGAATAATATTGTTCACATTTCTTGGGGACAGTCGCGGAGCCAGAGGGGTGGCCGGGGTAGCACTTTGCGGGCGCAACTCGAGTCCTACCGACGACTTTATTCGGTACACACCTGTTAAACTACTCCGAAGCCAATCACGCACGATGAAATAGACCTGAAATGGTGGAACTGGAGATTCGCTTCATGGATGTAGCGGAGTCAGGTGGCTGAGCGGTGTGGGAATCGGGCTAGTAATCCGAAGGTTGCCAGTTCGATTCCCGGTCATGCCAACTGACGTTGTGTCCTTGGGCAAGGCACTTCACCCTACTTGCCTCGGGGGAATGTCCCTGTACTTACTGTAAGTTGCTCTGGATAAGAGCGTCTGCTAAATGACTAAATGTGAATGTAATGTAGCCCACATCCGATAAATCTGCCGCAACTGTTATATGCGTGATTCTCTTATGTCAATATGGACAAAAATCTTGAGGAATGTTAAAAACATCTGCTGGGGACAGTCGTTGGACTTTGGTCAATAGGCGCGACTCGCCTACATCATAAGCCTAACGTTTCATCTTATTTCCTTGGTGAGAAAACCATCACCCAGAACGTTAGAATACTTGAAATGTTTTCGTTTTAGTCCGTGGTCTGTACTGCAAACGCTGAGATTTGATAGGGCGGTAGATTTGCTAAAACGTAGGCCTAACATTTTTATACAGAAAAAATGAGAAAAAAAACTGAAAAAAATACAGAAAGAACAATAACATATAAATTGTTAATTCTCTTACCAAAAGCATGCTTAAATCACAAAGTCTATCTAATAGATAGGAACAGTTAAAAGCTAATTAGGCCTACTTAAAATAATAAATAGGCTACGCAGTCCTAATGAAAAAGCGGCAACTTTAAAATACAGTGAATAGTTTCTACATTTGTGGCATTGTTAAGGCTGAGCTTTTGTGCGCGTTCCCTACGAAAACAGCTAACTTACCGCCAATCTGTCCTATGCAGTCATGACAGCTATTGTACACTCACCGACGACTTTATTACGTTAAACTACTCCGAGGGGAGGGGAGGGGACAATCAATGGGAGGGGACAATTTTCAAACTTAGCAAAGATTACTTTTCTAAATTTGAAAATAACAGAAATACATAAATTGCATTTCTATAAACGTAGCTGCTATTCCGAATCAGAATGTCTCTTAAGAAGATGGAGGTTTAAGAGTACAAACGTTTAGTAATTTTCAAAATCAGCGTAAATGTGATGTCTGCTCTGGAGGCAGAAGCGCTCATTGCCACAGGCAGCAGAGGACAGCCCAGGCAGATAACTGGTGATGTCTGAGTTTTTGGTCTTTATGTTTCTAGTGTATTGTAAAAAGACCTTAAAATAGGGTTTATCATCAAAAAACGTTCACCAATGATTTAAACATAGAGAAATATTGTCGTTATTATGCTATGATTTTACTGGTCCCACTTGAGATCAAAATTAACATGTTTGTCATTAACATCCTTTATGGATGGATTAGGCTAAATGAAATAATTCGTTGAATCTATTTTGCAATTATTCTAATAACTGCATTGTTTTGTTTTTGCCCTAAATTATAACCAACCCACTCATTTTTATCTAAATAGGCTAGATTTCTTGTTGCACTAGAGATGGGATTTGTCGAAAAAACGGGAGTTTACTTGAAACCTAGGGGTATGTAAATACTGCGTGATTTGGCCCAAGTCTCCATGGTACTGGCCGCGGACGTCAGATTCTGAACCGATTGCATTGGCGCGGTTCCTTTTTAAATAGCCTAGCTAATAATTCACTGAAATTATTTTGTTGTCGGCCTACTGATTCTATCGTGCAGATAACATTCATATACCAATGTACACCCCTTTCATCAGTTTCCAAATAAATGCCATTTACTAGGCTACAGCAAAAATAAAAAGTAGGCTAGTGAAAGGAAGATCCTATTTGTGGCTGGGTCATTGTATCATGTTAGGCTATGTATTTGAACTGATGTGTGTCTCTTCAGCATAATGTTTAGTAACTAACGTCTAATAATTTTGTATAGCCTAGTTATATTATTTACGTTTTCCCAGTCACACAGAGAACATGTCAAAAACATGTAGGAAATGGAAAAAACGTGTCATGAGAAGGTAGCAATTGGTATCCTTAGCCTATAGGAGTATTCATTTTACTCGTTAAGTGTTTATATAGGCCTATGCCCACTCTTATCATTTTTAACACTATCTAATTAGCTGCGTTATTGTCCTTGTTCCCTAAGCAGTGTCCTGCTTTCTTTCACACAAGCTGCCATTTAGACCTGTTGTAGAGTATCAGGTAAGCACCTGCCCTGTGTCATTAATGCAGCTCTAGATGTCTGTAGCCAGATATCGCTCAGGCCCGGATTGGCTAATTGCACCGGGAGAATCATTTGATGCTGGGATATACAGAACAGACTGTATATCCCGGCGGGGGTGCATTTCATGGCAAGAAGGAATACAACAAGCCTGCCATGAAATGCCCCCCCTCTGTTGTCTGTTCTGTATAAGGGTCAGATAGGGGTTGGTAAGATGAACAATTCAAAAATATGGTTAAAACTTTCAAACAAAACATGCATGAGGGTTGTTAAAGTGTATATTTTGTGTTTCTGTTGTATTCATATTATTTAATATGACATTTATACTATTTTTAACAAAAGATAGAACTGACAGCCCATTAAATTGTCAAATGGTGTAACCACAAAAAATGACAAATATATAATATTTCACATCTCCTAGAGTTCATGCAATTGCTCTCATGAAATTAGTAGTTTATTTAGTAATATCCTATGAGAATATGTTTTATTATATTTATTTCAGAATTTAAATTATATGTTTTTGTTCATTGTACTGAGCAAGACCATATGCTGTAAACATAGTGTTTTATGTCTAGGCCTATTCTTTGACCATTTGAGTAAAAATGGTTTAAACACCCATTATTACAGTGTAGTAAAGTATTACATTATTATCCATAGTAACTTTTTTGTACAATATTAGTCTTTTAGACAAAACACTGGTTACACCAATTGCCATAACTCGGTTACACCAACTGACCATTTAACCAATTAAATTACCGTTTTCAGATTTTTTTGGTGCAGCGTTTATTTCACAACGTTTGTTTTTGGTACAGCGTTTATTCGAGGGTGGTGGTTTATTCGAGGGCGGCGTTTATTCAAAGAAATACGGTAATTACCGAAACTTGCACTGAAAAAATGCAAACAATAAACACATAAAATACGTCTAAATAGTAACTAAGCTCATATCTCATCTTGAACCAGTAACTTAACTAGTTATATTTGAAAAGATTGGCCCAACATTGAGGCTTGTAGTAGAAGTCAAATGGTGTAACCGGTTACACCATTTTACATTTCAATGTCACATCAAATTTGACAGGCATTATCATGGATACATATATCAGCATATGGCCTTGGTGTGAATAAATCAAACAATGTTTAGATTAAATACACATTTTTATTCGAACTAATGTTTTACTTGGTCATACCATTTGGCATGTTAACCAAAAATACCTGAACTTACCCTAAAAAATGTATTTTTAACTTATAGTTATTATCATATCCCAGCATCAAATAATTCTTACTGTACACTGAGGGGACTAGTATGAGTAACGTATGTTTCAGGCATGTGACACTTTCCTAGTCAGAGTTAGCAGGTGGTGCATTAAGCCTGCCATGAAATGCACCCCCCTCTATTGTCTGTTCTGTATATCCTAGCATCAAATGATTCTTACTGTACACTGAGGGGACTAGTTTGGTTGCGATATCAAGATGAAATCCTTCCCTTTTTGATTCTGAGTGATTCGCGCGCTCCCGCGAGGTGGTGCCTCTCATGGAAGCCGTGCATCTGATGGCACAACACCGGCATTTCCATCCATGAAGCAGTGAGGTCACGTATTCTGATGGGCTATCAATATAATATGGGCAGTGGTGGAACCAGACTTTTAAATATGGGGTGGCCAAGGGGTGGCCAGGGCTACTTCAGGGGGTCCACAGACCAAGACTGAAAATGTGTGTAACCTTAGCCTGGCATCTAAGCAGTGTCAATTATTAATATGATTGCTGATGAGAAATAGAAATTCAAATTCACTTAAGCCTGAGTTCTTCAGTGTGGCCTAGTATGGTCCACTAGGGTTACTTTAATCAAATTCTACATTTACTATGAATAGACTGTGTCTCTACATCTGAATTGCAACTAATTTCTTTCTTACACACACTGTACTGTAGGCTACTCACAAACTGGAGAGACTTTCGTCACTTTGTTTTCATGAATATAATCTGGGTCTAACCAGGTGAGAGGTTAGAATCCTTCTTTTACATTAAAACATAACTATTAGTGTATACTCACACAAAAAAATGCCACAGCCATCAACACAAGAACACTCATGAATCAACAACCAACATTTTAAAGTGAGGCTTAATCTGAAAAAAACTTTTACGTAGGCTTACATGTGTGGCCTACAAACACAAGCTGAACTTGGCATGTGACTGACTGCCTATGCTCTGACCTTGTGCCTGTAGCCTCGGGGAGGGAGCTGCTCTGAGGTCTTGGGGTGGTGCAAGGACTGGGGTCTATTTCCACCTGATCCTGTTTGCTCAGCTTTTTGAAGAAGTCTGCTATCTCACCCTTTCTTTTAATGTTTGAAGTGAAAAGGTGAAGTAAAAAAAACATCCAATTACCCACATTTGAGTCCAATCTCAATCTTAAACATATCCCCATTATTATCTTCAATCAAAATACCAGCCTTTAAGTTACTAAATCATGGCTACCCCTACTCTGAAATACGTATTTCAAACAGGCATTATACAATAGCAAACAGGGTAGCTATCTGCCTGCAGTGTTAATCTTTTGTAACGTTAATAGATTGATAAGGCATCTCATCAAGGAATCTTACCAGTTAAAGTACAAAAATAGTGTAGCGACCCACACAGAAAGACGTGTGTTATATGTTAGGCTGTTAGTTGGTTGTTTACCAGTAGTGTTCGCGGGGTCCGACATGCCAATCAACCTGCTGTCTGCCAATCACGGGAATGCCCGGAATGTTCGAATGCCGGGCATCTTGGTGGTTGGTGCATTGAGGGGGGATGGCGCATTCGAAGTTTAGACCAGGTTTAGCGTCTGTTCTTTCTGTTACGTCTGGGTTTCACAAGAGACTGTCACTATTGTTTTGTGGGCTACCTTTATTTTATTTATCGTGGGCTAGGGCCAAACAGCTGTTTGCCTTACTAGTAGCCTGTGTACCGTGTGGTTAATAAACGTAAATTCGGGAACTTCATCTTATGCCTGGACGATTGTTCCTTAAATAGCTAAATTATACTGTTGTTGTTGTTTTAAAAGTGTGCTATATAAATGAAAATGAAATTGAATCAACTACACCACAGTAGGAACTGCGCTGTTAGCTACTAAGTAGTGTTACGGTCTAAACAAAAACAGAGACATTTCTCTTATCGGAATCTGTTATGGAACCAAATTGCCAATATGAATCTTTTTCTATGGCTCTGCGGCCCAGCAACTCAACTTTCCTAACATTTTGTTCAGGAAGCCTCAAACCCAATGCTAAACCTTAAAACGATAATTAATATGATGCTCTTGTCTTCCGTCGCTGGCGCTGTATCAGACGTAGTAGTAGTGATTTGTGACTGATTGGTGAACTGTGGAAATATCCTCGATTGAAAAATTGCGCTGTCATATGTCTAAAGAAACGCTTCTTTTATCCAGATAAATTAAATGTCAATCAGCATCCAATTGCCTTTTGGGGTGGCACCTGGGGTGGCCAGTCCGATATCAGGGGGGTCCAGTGCCACCCCGGCCTCTGGCTCCGCGACTGCACAGAATACAATGGTCACAAAATGTAGCGTTAAACACTGGCTCCAGCAATGAGACCCACTTTACGTAGGCTAAAATGCAAACCGATTTATTTGACGCTCTATCTAGATTAACTTTCAGCGGGCAGCGTTACTTTGCTGGTAATAGTAATTGCTCGGATCAAAATAAACGCACGTAGCCTTAATGTTATACATATATTCTTTTTTATTTATAAAATTCGGATGTAGTAGGCTACCGTCGGAGACTACCAGTAAAATAAATCTAATTCAGGCAGTTTAAATGGTTGCAATAATTTTAGATAACCACCAGATGCCACTGCCCTCCATTTTCAAAGCGCCGATCCTGCGGAAGAAACCACCAAGCTTTTTCCTATTAGCCTACATCAAGTAGACCTACCTTTTTCAACAATAGAGATGTCTTAACAGCTTTGAAATTGTTTGCAATTGTTAAGTATAGAACGAATCATAAAATTCAAGTTCAAGTCTTTTATTGTCAGATGCACAGAACAACACAGGGTCAGACTGGGCACTGAAATTCTTAGGACAAGACAACGCAAAGCAACCTGGCATAACATAACATATAAGTACACAGAACATAGATTACATCTATGAAAAGCTAAAATATAGTAAACCTCATAATATACAATATTAAATACAGTATACTAAACCTCTAAATACACATCATAACCTATACTAACCTCATAAACCTATGCTAACCTAAGACAAGTGAAGCACAATAGTGCAATATTGCTAATAGTGCAACAAGTAGCTGAAAGTGACAGTGTGTATAGTGACTAGTGAGAAGTGTATCAGTGTCCATATCAATGTCCATTCAGAAACCTGATGGCCCTTGGAAAGAAACTGTTGTCCAGTCTGCGTGTGCGAGACCGAATGCTTCGGTATCGCCTTCCAGAAGGCAACAGGGTAAAAAGACTGAAGGATGGGTGGTAACAGTCTCTTAGAATCCTGCCAGCTTTCTTGAGGCATCGTGTGTGGTAGGTGTCCTGTAGAGTTGGGAGCTTCCTGCCGATGATGAACTCAGCAGACCGGACACTGCGTAGGGCCTTGGGGTCCCTGTCAGTGCAGCCCATACCACACTGTGATGCAACCAGTCAGAATGCTCTCTAGAGCATCTGTAAAAGTTAGTGAGGAGTCCATGCCGAAGATACGTTTCCGGGCCGCTTTTACCACCTTGTCCGTGTGAGCAGACCAGGTGAGATCATTGTTGATGTTCACCCCGAGGAACCTGAAGTACCTATATAAAATATTTTAAAGTCGATTGAAAAAAGCCTAGCTTTTGGTACAATGGACATAAGCTATATTTTGACTTACATATGTGATGCTTCCTAAATAGAAAAAAAAAGATTTAAATTGTATTGTCAATGTCCTTTAAACCTGTATCCCATCTTTAACCCTCGTGCTGCCTTCGGGTCACATGACCCAAAGGTTCATAACGAACCATCGTTGTGTTTACCCAATTTTACACAATACAAAAACAAATAAAAATAATTTTAGTTTAACCTTCGCAATGTGGGGGGTCTGAGACAGCCCAGCGGTTAAAAGAAAATGCTTCACTTGGTTTTTGTATGCGGTAAAGTTGTCGCAATACGACGGTGGGTCACAATGACTGATGGGTCAGAACGACCCGAAGATAACACAAGGGTTAAACGAGACCATTTGACCACTCAGGCTATTTGAATAATCTTAGGAAAAATGACAAAAATTATGAATGAAACTTGAGACCCAAATTATTTTCGTCTTTTATTATTGGATTGTCTCCAATTCCTCTTTACAAAAACAACATAACGGCAAAACCCCTTCCTTGAACTTACTAATAAAGTAATTACAAGGATAATATCGATTTATAATTTTGTAATGAGTTTCAATTTTTTTTTGGGGGGGGGGGGAATTACACAATTATTTATATCTGACCCTACTTTCTTAAAAGAACGAGAAGGGTATGTTTCCAATTCATTACAGCATTAGAAAATCACTTTTTTCTTGTTAAATCTTTCTAATATAAATATTGTCAAATATTGTATCCCTAATGTCAACACCCCCAAGATTTGGAAAATAACCAATCACAGGATTCTACATTTGACCAAACCTTCACAGGGCATCGTTTGCCTATCCCTAGGTTTAACATTTAGACTAATACATTATGTGTCAACTGATGAGTAATTAGGAGGCAACATTTTGGTAGCCGGTTCGATTCCTGGGCGTGAGAAATGACATTGTGTCATAGGGCAAGGCACTTCACCCTACTTGCATCTGGGGGAATGTCCCTGTACTTACTGAAAGTCACTCTGGAAAAGAGCGTCTGCTAAATGACTAAATGTAAATGTAAAAACATTTGTATTATCTTATTTATTTGAACCCATCACAGGTTAAATGTGACGACACAAGGAGGCGCGGCACAATTCTGAACCTTGCCTCTTCCTGTCTGCTTTCTACCTCGCTAGTGGCTGGGAAATGTAGTTCTTTAGTTCAGTATTTATAGGGGGGGGGAAACGTGCCGTGTTTTATTGAAAACACATTTCCCATAAAGCAATGCGTTATTGACAGCGCCCCCATCTTGTATCGCCTCATGAATATATATGATCAAATATTTGCGTAAGAGGTAGGTTCATTTCATATTCTACCATAGTATTTCTGTGTAAATGAGACGTACAGTCACGTCTCCGCCCTTGCACTGATCTCAATGCGAGCACAGCCTCTATTCCGCGGATTTCGTCGGTAAAATGTTTTCTGGAACAGTGGAGCTTCCGACTGGAACACGAAGGCAAATAAGTGAATGAGTAGTGCTAGAAGTAGCCTACACCGCCCAGTCGGCGGACATTTAATGTAGGCTATTGTTTTTATTTTAGCAAGCTTTTAAATGTAGAAGGTAGACGTTAAGCCAAGTGCGCACCGTGATCTAGTGGACTTTTCATTTGCCACGATGGAAAGTGCGCGGACAGAGGATGGATTGGCAGATGTAAGTGCGACCAAGTTCAAGAAATCCTGCGGACTGCCTGTCGCACAGGGGACTCTGGTGGATGATGGCGGTGGACATTTGTCAGCTTCTCGTGTGAACGTGAAGAATGGGAATAACCTATCTGAAACTACCGCTGCTGTGGAGTCGAGTGGTTTGAATAAAAGTATTGGGACAACATCCACAAATGGCCGGAGCTTATCCAGCAACTCCAACTCGCTCCTGTTGAGACGGAGGAGGTTGAAGCGAAACCTCTCAACCACAGCTGCAACCACTACCACCTCAGCTGTCACCGCCGCCTCCGGCGTCAAGATGAACTCGGCCCTCTCCTCTGCCTCTTTACACACTTTAAGTCTGGATAGGAAGACTTTGTTGAGACATCGACAGAACATGCAATTACAGCCCTCAGACAGAGAATGGGTGCGAGCGGATTTGTACAGAGGATCCATACATGTTCACGACAGACTCACGCCTTCATATCCCAGGCCGGTGCTTTGCACGATGGACACCACAGCCGGCGAGATGGCGCTCCGTCTGAGCAAACTCTGCAGTAAGTCATACTCTGTGTTGCGCATTTTTTGTAAAGATAACATTAAGACTGATCAGAACGGAAACTGTAATGGGAAATACGCATGTAACGCTAATCAATGCAAGAATGAAGATGGTGGTATTAAATGCAACCATCTGAGTTCCTTGGGAACGACGGAATTCCGAGGCGGCCTATCAGACCAGGCTAGTGACAGCCTGAGGCTGTTGCTCATGGAAAACGAAAATGAGAGGCAAAAGCAACAGGATATCGATGCAAAACTTTTTACTCCAGACTCCGAGTCGCAGGATAATATAACGTGTTCGCTGTCGGATCTGAATTCAAATTCGAATATGGATACGCCGAATGACGACGATTCGGAACAGAGGTTGAATGGATTGGACAGCTATGGTTTGAATTCCGGTTCGGATGTGGAGAGCAGTGCGTTCGATGACCTGAGCTCCGGGGCCAGGCTCAGTGAACACCGGGACTCCCTCAGCGATGACATGATCCTGGGCACTGATGCCTCCATACTAAGCCCCACGTTTGACAGCGCCACGGAGGGCCTTGACACATACGGTAGCTCCTCAGACGAACTGGAGCTTGATGCAAGCATCGATCCGATCCCACCACATCTTCCCAATGGGATCAACTCAGTTTCTGCCAACTACAATCTTCGCAACGTCGGGCATTTACATGGCATGACAGATGATAAGGGGGCAGGTAACAGACTCGAGCCTCTCAATCTGGGCAGCTTGCCATCCAGCAGCAGTGCAAGTTCATTGTCCGGAGCTTGTTTGGCAGGTACTGCGCCCGACATCCGAGACCCTGACAATCGCAGAGGCGCCGCAGAGCCCGGCTTGACGCCTGATCAGGGTTCCGACTCGTGCGACTCCGGTCCCAAACTTTACGTCCAGCTCCACGGTGAGGCTGTCCGGAGGCTGGGGCAGGAGGAGCGGCCTCTTCAGATCCAAAATGACTTCCTCTTCAAACTTGGATTTAAGGATCCGTGGCGCGTGCAAGAGGAGGGAATGAACACGGAAATCGGCTCCCTGCTACGCTTCTATGCAGGTAATAAGTCACGTTTTGTTAACTTTGTCCAGCACGTCCTGCTTGCCAGCACAGTCGTGTGTGTGGTTATGATGATCAGACACGGGCCTCCGTGTACTAGGATAGGGTGAACCTAAACCTAGAATCTTCTTCAATGTTCCTGAACTCATTAGCCATCAACTCTGACTGACACATAGGAGAGTAGCACTCCAGAACCAAGACAGAAGAGTAATAATATGCACCTGTATTGGCCGGGTAAGCGTGAATGAAATGTAAGCTCACCTAATTCCAGACATGTAGAGGCTTGCAACCCACAGTTGACTGTGTGTGCTGACAACGTGAATGGGGTTTGGCAGGGTTGTGTGAGTGAGTGTGATGCTGGGGGGGTGGGGGCGCTCAGTAGAGGTGCCCTGCCAGAAAGGGACCTCCTTTGGATTTTGGAAGTTGTAGTTTATTTTTACCCCCCCCCCACCCCCCGTCTTTGTGGGACGATAGCAGCACGCTCGGCTCCTGTGGACTCGCATGACATCGCCACAAAGCCACCAACTTACGGCCCTCAGATCATGGGCCCTGTTCCGGCTACTGCCCCATTACCGTCCCCCAATGAAAAGCCTGAATGCCCGTGTGGGCGGATGGTGCAGGGAGGGGGGGGCTATAAACCCTGGCTCTGTGGAGCTGGTGTATTCTGGTCATTTAGATGCCGCACAGAGCACCATCCCTTTGGCACGGTCCGCCGCTACTGTCACACCAGCTATCTAGCTGCCAAGCCGGGGTTAGCGTGCCCGACGAGAGCTCAGGAAGCTCTTTCTTTCGCCCAGCCACCCCTCCCTCCCTGCCATCTCTGCTGGGGGACTGGAGATGATTAGTAAAACACTGTCAGGCTCTGTCTGTGTACAAGGCTCTCCCAGGAGGGGTCAGAGGTTACCAAATGTGGAGGTGCTGGGTTTTTCTTCCGGGAGTCAAAGCGGCCGAAGTGTTGAAACGTCGCCCCCCCCCCCCCCCCTCCCGGGGCTCTGTCCCAAGCGCTGGTGTCCAGAGAAAGAACAGCCAGTGCTCAGGGGGTTCAAGACACAATGTGAAACCTGGGGAATTGGCTACATGTTGACATTGTCCCCGTTCACCTTCACGGTCACGTGCGCCCTCAGTCCTTTTGTGTCGCAGGGAGGCCGAGCGGGTTCTAGAATGAGCTCGTTTCGATGGGTTTGGATGATAAACGGCACGAGCAGGGCTTGTGCGGTCCGTGGCGGTCTTCGCTGTGCGTCTGGGTGTGTGTGTAACGTCGTTCCACAGGCGTGTGGGGCAGTCAGCTGAGGCGGCAGCAGCAAGGCAGGGCTTTGATGCTCTCCAGAGGCCGACGCCTCCTTGCCCCATGTGAGCCAGCTTAACTCTGGTCACCTGAGCCCTCCCCGCCCAGCCAGCCACAACCACCTCTCCTCTCCTCACGTCGGACCAGATTCCCTTGTGTGTGTGTGTGTCCCCCTCCTTCTCTGCTCTCTCTCTTCCTCCCTCCCGCCCTCTCTCTCTCTCCACTCTCTTTCCAACGAAGGCATGTGAGGAATGTACGCTGGCTCCTCCAGAATGTCAGGCACGTCTGTCAGGGAGGAAGTGGCCGGGAGGGAGGACGAAGACACGGAGGAGGACGAGGGGGTGGGGGGTGGGTGGGGGGGGGTTACAGAGGGAGGCACGTTCAGGTGGCTTTGACGGACGGGCCCCTTCCTGTAGTGGAGACAGAGGGTGTGGACTAGAGCCTAAGATGACCAGGCTGCAAGCACAGCTGCCTCTACTGGACGCCTTTATGACACTGGATGCCTTTATGTGTGTGTGTGTGTCTGTGTGAGTCTGTGTGTGTGCGTGTGCAGGCGCACTCGTGTGCAAGCGCAAGCGTATCTGTTCGACCTCTGTTCAGGAAGTACAGTATATAATCCATTAGTGTGTGGCCTGTTAATACATAACTATCTCCTTTTGTTAAAGTTGAAGAACCTAGTGGCAGTACGAAAGCATGGTGACAACGTTCTGGAACCGGCGAGGAGAGACCTCCTCCAAGCCTGCCACACACACACACTCGCACGCAAACTCTCACACGCATTCACACACTTGCGAGCGTGCCAGCCCTCGCAGATCAGAGGTCCACTGTGCTCTTTGACAGTCTGATGAGTACATCTGTCAGAACTGCCCCCTGTCGCGATGGCCAACAAACCCAGCAAACCCAGGTTCCATCGCTGTCCTGTAGCCTATCAGATGTAAGTACCAGGAAAATGGGGTCAATAATCAACATTCGTCCAGCCTTATCACAGACGACACCAGTGTTGTCATAAGAAAACGGAACCTGTGATGATCTTTGACAGATCTTAAGTAGATTTGATATCGCAGAGATGATTATGATAATACAATACAACAGTTGTGAGTTATATTGAAAGTGGGAGAAGTGGGAACACATTCTTTTCTGACCTGAGTGAAGATGCCTGTTTCTGATGGCAGTGTTTACAGTACGGGGTGCCACCCTGCCCACCACCACCCTGCCCACCACCACCCTGCCCACCACCTCCCTGCCCACCACCTCCCTGCCCACCACCACCCTGCCCACCACCACCTCCCTGCCCACCACCACCACCTCCCTGCCCACCACCACCTCCCTGCCCACCACCACCCTGCCCACCACCTCCCTGCCCACCACCTCCCTGCCCACCACCTCCCTGCCCACCACCACCTCCCTGCCCACCACCACCCTGCCCACCACCACCCTGCCCACCACCACCTCCCTGCCCACCACCACCCTGCCCACCACCACCTCCCTGCCCACCACCACCTCCCTGCCCACCACCTCCCTGCCCACCACCTCCCTGCCCACCACCTCCCTGCCCACCACCACCCTGCCCACCACCTCCCTACCCACCACCACCCTGCCCACCACCACCTCCCTGCCCACAACCATCCTGCCCGCCTCCCTGCCCACCACCTCCCTGCCCACCACCTCCCTGCCCACCACCTCCCTGCCCACCACCTCCCTGCCCACCACCACCCTGCCCACAACCATCCTGCCCGCCTCCCTGCCCACCACCTCCCTGCCCACCACCACCTCCCTGCCCACCACCTCCCTGCCCACCACCTCCCTACCCACCACCACCCTGCCCACCACCTCCCTGCCCACCACCACCTCCCTGCCCACCACCTCCCTGCCCACCACCTCCCTGCCCACCACCTCCCTGCCCACCACCACCTCCCTGCCCACCACCTCCCTGCCCACCACCACCCTGCCCACCACCACCTCCCTGCCCACCACCTCCCTGCCCACCACCACCCTGCCCACCACCTCCCTGCCCACCACCACCCTGCCCACCACCACCTCCCTGCCCACCACCACCTCCCTGCCCACCACCACCTCCCTGCCCACCACCTCCCTGCCCACCACCACCTCCCTGCCCACCACCACCTCCCTGCCCACCACCTCCCTGCCCACAACCATCCTGCCCGCCTCCCTGCCCACCACCACCTCCCTGCCCACCACCATCCTGCCCGCCTCCCTGCCCACCACCACCTCCCTGCCCACAACCATCCTGCCCGCCTCCCTGCCCACCACCTCCCTGCCCACCACCTCCCTGCCCACCAACGCCCTGGTACAGGGCTTCCCGCAAGGCTGAGGACTCAGAGTGCTTCATCAAACTAAAGCAGCACCCTGTGAATTATTTAGCTTCATTAGCCTACTCCTTAGCAGCTTAGCAAACATCCAGTTTGGACCAAGTTATGCACTTGAATTCATGCTGCAGAGTTAAGGCATAAATATTCAATAAATCCCAATACAGAAGTTCAGAGGACGGTATATTTGCCAGAACTAGATGAGAAATCACACAAATTGCTGCTCTATTTACTGTCCAGTCATCTCCACTCTCCGTTCCACTGATGGGGCTAAACTCGACAACTAGGTAAGATATCCCAGTCGGAGGAGCCTAGTTGCTGTCCTACAGTATGACAGTTATCAGTGAGGGGAAGCTTTGATCCCCCTCGCTCCTCACATGTGTCTGTGGCATAGGGGAGTCAGGTGGCTGAGCGGTGAGGGAATCGGGCTAGTAATCCGAAGGTTGCCAGTTCAATTCCCGGTCATGCCAACTGACGTTGTGTCCTTGGGCAAGGCACTTCACCCTACTTGCCTTGGGGGAATGTCCCTGTACTTACTGTAAGTCGCTCTGGATAAGAGCGTCTGCTAAATGACTACATGTAAATGTAAATGTCTCCAGGGTGAACTCGGGCATGACGGGAACGCTGTGCGTCTCGCGCATGTTCACCGGATGAGAAGGAAGCTGATGGAATGTTCCTTTTTTGAAGGCCCTTTTGTAAACAACACGATTTCAGAGATATATACTGTGTAGATATATATATATATATATATTGCACGAACAGAAAGAGGCTTTGTCAGTGTCATCGAAAATGATTCACTCATAATGTACAGTTTAGCATAAAGTTTCAAGTACTCCTCACGCAAACTGTGTCTTTCCTCCCTCTCACAGGTTATGAGGGAGTCAGATGGCTGAGCGGTTAGGGAGTCGGGCTATTTATCAGAAGGTTGTTGGTTCGATTCCCGGCCGTGCAAAAATGACGTTGTGTCCTTGGGCAAGGCACTTCACCCTACTTGCCTCGGGGAGAATGTCCCTGTACTTACTGTAAGTCGCTCTGGATAAGAGCGTCTGCAAAATGACTAAATGTAAATGTAATGTAAATGTAAGATAGATGTTCTAGGAGATACTGGATAAAGGAAGATCAGTTCCAGTTTTGATATTTTATGTGATCTGTATTATGTTTCAAAGATTCTTCAAGTCCCTGAGATCAGTAAGTGTTAGATTGCCCTGAACCCGATTAGCGTGTGACTGTGAAGCTTTACAAAGCGGCTCTGTGCAGGTCCGGAACTTTCCAGCCGGCACTGTGAGGAGGTATGAGGTGGTGACGTGATAACCTGAAGGACTCGGCAGGGTTTAAAGGCTTAATGAAGCTCACAGCTCTCTGAGGCCGCCATAAGTACATAAAGACGTTTACTGCCTTTCTATCGTCTCTCTCTCTCTCTCTCTCTCTCTCTCTCTCTCTCTCTCTCTCTCTCTCTCTCTCTCTCTCTCTCTCTCTCTCTCTCTCTCTCTCTCTCTCTCTCTCTCTCTCTCTCTCACACCTCCCTCTGCTTACTCTCAGCACCCTATACTGGATCCCCCCATTCACACCCATTTCTCCTCCAGGCACGTCTTGTACATCCCAGTTTGCTCGTCTTTGCCACTTTTTATGACTGCGTCACCGGTTGCCTTGGCAACAACGCGACAAATGGCAGCTCCGGCGTGAAGTTCGGCTGTAATGAACTACTTGGACCTTTTTACACGTCATGTCTAATAATAGAAGGTTCAACTTTGACACTCACTACCTTCTCGGCGTGTTGTCCAGGTCGATCCCAACGGGCTCGTAGCGTGAAGCGAGACAGCGGCGCCAACGGGAATTTCAACTCCAGCGTTTTCAGACAAGCGTAATCTGTTTTATTGTCAGGCTCTGCATCCATCTCCCCTCCTGTCTGCTAACAATGTTTCTCAACAGCCCATCGGCCAGCCATTATGTCATTGTCAAATCAGATTTCACACGTTCCAGGGAGCAACCGTGATGTCTGCTAGTGTTTGTGTGTGTGTGTGTGTGTGAGGGTACTCAGGATGGAAAAGGGCAAGGGGGGCCACTTAGAGTGGGGCACTAAAATGATGTGTTACTTTGTGTATGTTCTGGGAGAATATGATTATATATAAAAGTCATAAGGTGTCTGAGAGAGATAGTGAAATACGGAGTGTGCTTCTGTCTGGAGGGTGGAATGTAGGAATGGTTGTGTTGGGCCCTGAAGTGTGTGTGTGTGTGTGTGTGTGTGTGCGTGTATGTGTGTGTGTGACTGCGTGCTGTTAAGAAAAGGTCAGATGTCTTGAGGATGGTGGTGTTAGCCTGCAGAGGGCAAAGCCAGGAAAACGGGCCTGTTTTCTCTCTACAGACATCCCTCTCTTACTGTACCTCCCTCCCTCCACATCTCCCTCAGTCTGTCTCTTTCCCTCGCCTTTTCCTTTCTATCCCTCCATCACATCTCCTCCCTCACACCATCTGACACATTCTATTTACCGTTCCATATCTCTTTCTCTCTCGCCCCAAACAAGCTGTCTTCTCACCCACCCACCCCTCCCTCCCTCTACGACGGTCCCTACCCATGTCTTTTGTTTCCCACAAACGGACCTTTTTCATTTGGCTGAGAGGTACTATTACCTGTGTCTCACACTCCAAAACGTGGCCCTCTTTTATGCATCCTCTATCTGGCTGTCAGACTCGCATTCAGAGTAAGGTCCGCCAATCCAACTGCTGCTGTTTGCACGCAGTGGGAGACCCAAGCGCTTGTGTGTGAGTGTGTGTGCGTGTCGGTAATAGGGAGACAGAATACAGGCTGTATATTGGAAGACGGGCGCTGTGACACTCAGTGCTAAGCAGCTGAATGTGGGCTAAAGAATGTCATGCTGATATGTCACTCCTGTCTGCCTGCCGGCTTTTCCTCCCCAGAGAGAGGATTTGAGGAGGTGGGTCATTGGGGGGGTGTGGGTAAGGGGAGGGCTGTGAGGCCCCTGTGGGGAATAAGGCTGGTCCTCTCAGCTGTCCGCGAACAGGCCCCTGGAGGAAAGCTCCGGAAGACGCCTGGGAGGTGGAGGAGGAACGGGGCTCACTGTCATCGTCACCCCCCCCCCCCCCCCACGCACCTCCCCCTTCCTCTCCACGTCACGCCTGAGCCCCCATGTGGGTTGCGGGGAGAGAGAGAGAGAGAGAGAGAGAGAAAGAGAGAGAGAGAGAGGAGGGGGGTAGGATTAGATCCTGGTCAGCGGGAGGCTCACTCTCCCCAGCTTTGATCAACAGCAGCCCGTCGTAATGCCAGCCAGCATCCGCCACGCCGACCGTCCCAGCAGATGCTGGGTCAGGACGCCATGTCTCCATCCAGCCTCCGGGCCTCCGGGACAGGGCGCCTTCAACACCGCCTCAGAACAGGGCCCGGGAATCTGGACGGCTCGATTCACTATCGCGCCCTACTCCCTACACCGCTGAAAGGAGTAGCGTACTTCAGCTCACACGTACGCAATTTCAATTCGGTCGAAATTTGAACGGCGTCGACTGGTGTGTCCGCCGTCCATTGCTGGCATTGACGCTAACAGGACGATCATGTGTTCAGCTTGTGTTTACGGTCTCTGCCGTGAAAGGAGGAAGGTCCAAAGTTATGTCGACGGGATCCCTTTTCACCTCAGCAGAAGTTGCAGCTTCCTCGTGGCTGTGCTCTGCAGATAAGATAAGGGAAACGTCTGGACAGCCTCGCCAGAGCGCTGTGAGGCTCACATTGCCAGCTTCTCGCCTGGGTCAACCCTTTTTACCGCTATCTGAAACCGGATCTCCCGAATTGGGATGATACCATCTCACCGTCGAGTATTTGCGAGGCTGAAGGCCCTGGTTCGAGGCCCAGTTGGGGATCCAAATTCAGTGGGTCTCTGCTCTGGGGGAATTCCCCCAATAGCAGGCCGGTCAAAGTCATTAACATGCTGGCTTAATTGTATTCAGCTGTTGCCCCTGGGATAATGAGCCAGAGCATGGGAATGAAGGGGCAGTCAGTCACCTGTTGCTGCTCTCTGCCTCTCGCCCCCCTCTCTCATTCTCGCTCGTTTCCCTCTCATGTTCTCCCTTCATCCTTTCTCTCGGTCTCTCTCCTTTCCCTTTTCTCTTCTCTTCGCTGCTCTGCTCTGTTCTTTCTGTGTTTGTGTGCTCCTCTGTTTAAAAGACTTCCCCTTCTTTAGTCCTCTCTCTCTCTCTCTCTCTCTCTCTCTCTCTCTCTCTGTCTCTGTCTCTGTCTCTGTCTCTGTCTGTCTCTGTCTCTGTCTCTGTCTCTGTCTCTGTCTCTGTCTCTGTCTCTGTCTCTGTCTCTGTCTCTGTCTCTGTCTCTGTCTCTGTCTCTCTCTCTCTCTCTCTCTCTCTCTCTCTCTCTCTCTCTTTTCTCTCTCTCTCTCTCTGTCTGCCAGTGCCACTGCGTTCACATGGCCCCTGCATGTGACACAGAGCTGAGCCAAAACACCCCGGACGCCCGCTGCAGCCTCCGCCATTCCAGGGCTCGTTAAATTTTAAACAAAACAAAAGGAGGGAGAGAGCTCGAGCGAGAGGGGGGGAAGGAAGAGAGCGAGCGAGCACGTGAAGCTGGGGGAATGCGCAACAACATCAGAATCTCATTCATTCACTCTCCTCCTTCAGTCCCTCCATTCCCCGCAGTGGAGTCTGGGGGCCATCACATACCTTTACCTCTCTCTCTCTCTCTCGCTCGCTCTCGCTCGCTCTCTCTCTTTCTCTCTTGCTCCATTCACCCTCTCTCTTCTCTTGCTCCCCTCTCTCTCTCTCGCTCTCTCTGGTCTCTTTCCTCACTCACTCGATTCACTCTCTTTTCTTTATTGCTCCACTCGCTGTCCTTTTCTCTCTCTCTCTCTCTCTCTCTCTCTCTCTCTCTCTCTCTCTCTCTCTCTCTCTCTCTCTCTCTCTCTCCCCTAGCTCTTTCTTTCTATTGCTCCACTCGCCCCCTCTTTCTTCTCTCGCTCCCCCTTTGTTTCTCTCGCTCCCTCTCTCCCTCTCTCTCTCTCGCTCTCTCTCTCGCTCTCTCTCTCTCTCGCTCTCTCTCTCTCGCTCTCTCTCTCTCTCGCTCTCTCTCTTTCTCTCTTGCTCCATTCACCCTCTCTTCTCTTGCTCCCCTCTCTCTCTCTCTCTCTCTCTCTCGCTCTCGCTCTCGCTCTCGCTCTCGCTCTCGCTCTCGCTCTCGCTCTCGCTCTCTCTGGTCTCTTTCCTCCCTCACTCGATTCACTCTCTTTTCTTTATTGCTCCACTCGCTGTCCTTATCCCTCTCTCTCTCTCTCTCTCTCTCTATCTCTCTCTCTCTCACTCCCCTAGCTCTTTCTTTCTATTGCTCCACTCGCCCCCTCTTTCTTCTCTCGCTCCCCCTTTGTCTCGCTCCCCCTTTGTCTCTCTCTCTCTCTCTCTCTCTCTCTCTCTCTCTCTCTCTCTCTCTCTCTCTCTCTCTCTCTCTCTCTCTCTCTCTCTCTCTCTCTCTGTATTTGTCCCTCACCATCACAATGGAAGACTTCACAGTCCCGAGGGTCACCTCCCAAAACGAGACCACACAAACTCCAATCACCGAAGCACACACCCCAAAAACAACAACTCCCAGCAGCCCCGGAGAGTCTAAACAGACATCATTCCCTGTGTCGTGTCGCACTAAAGCTTAATGTCTGTCATTAGCTGCAGTGATGAAACAGCAGTTTGGTATCAACAGAGTGAGTTGTGGTGTGTGTGTGTCGCGCCTCCTCCTCTTCAGGAGAGGTAAAGGAGAACGAGTCGGGGAAGGGAGGTTTGCTGGAACCGTGGTTGCAGGTAGGCACACGGGATCAGCACAATCCTGTCACCTTTCACCTTTGGACATGCTGTGCGCCCTGCTTATCAGGAACGCAAGCTATTAAAAGATCCACCGCTGGCTGTCCCAGACACACACACCCACCCAAGAGGGGAGCAGTGCTGAGATAAGAGGACTAGGCGGCTGGGTGGGATGAGGGGGGGGGGGGTTTCATACATTTGTGACATACTGTACTCGACTGTTGCTGGGACCGTCGTGAAGCCCAGAGGTCAGGTTCCTCGTTGCGGACAAACCTCAGTCTGTGACCTGTGGCTGGCCCGCTGAGGGCGGACATCTTGGTGGATTTTCTCCTGCTTCGCTTGGGTTTTATGACCTGTGGAACGAAGGGAGGGAGGGAGGGAGGGATAATGGCATCATGAGGCAGAGGCAAAGAGGATGACATTGAGAAAAGGAGGTGAGGGGAAGTCTGGCAGAAATCACCTCAGTGGAGCGAGAGGAGGCAGAGAGAAGGAGGTTCTGTCCCTGGAAAATGGCCAGGAGAAGATGAGGAAATGAGAGGTTAAGGAGAGAGAGAGGAGTCGGATCGAAACACTGGGGTCCGGATGGGAAATGTCCTTGTTTTGTTTCTGTCAGTGGTTGGCATTATCAGCGCAGCGTCTCAAATGAACAGTGAAAGCCCAGACGAAAGACAGGAGTCACCGCAGGGTAATTAATCATGGCAAGCGCACACGCACCTGCACTCTCAAACGGCACTCGTTAACAATGGGCCCACCGTTTTGCGAAACTCCACCATCACAGCTTATAAATGCATGAAGGCCTAGGCTATCAACCAGTGAACTCCTGACTCCTGTGTAGAGACTTGGCTGGTCATACTTACCATACCTCACCCTAGCTCACTCTACCTCACTCTGCCTCACTGTACCTCACTACCTCACTGTACCTCACCCTAGCTCACTGTACCTCACCCTAGCCCACTGTACCTCACTCTGCCTCACTACTACCTCACCTTAGCTCACTGTACCTCACCCTAGCTCACTGTACCTCACTCTGCCTCACTGTACCTCACTATACCTCACCGTAGCTCACTGTACCTCACCCTGCCTCACTGTACCTGACCCTAGCTCACTACCTCACACTGCATCACTGTACCTCACTGTACCTCACCCTAGCTCACTGTACCTCACACTGCATCACTGTACCTCACCCTAGCTCACTGTACCTCACCCTGCATCACTGTACCTCACCCTAGCTCACTACCTCACACTGCATCACTGTACCTCACCCTACATCACTGTACCTCACCTTGCCTTACTGTTCCTCACCCTACCTCACTGTACCACAGTTAACCTCATTTTATTATTACTTTGTTTTTTAAATTTAATTTAACCTTCTTGTAGACAGGCCCCAATTTTCAGCGCAAACCTGACCAAGAAAGGGGAAACCAATGTCATGTAACTTTTGTTTCATCTAGTGTTGTGTAGGTCACAATCAGTATGCAGGGATGAAGGCCAGAGTTTGAATGTCGGAACCTTGGCTTTGGACTGGTGTTCACTACGTGTGTGTGTGTGTGTGTGTGTGTGTATGTGTGTGAGTGATGCAAGCAGTCCAGACTTTAAGAGGCTGCTACATCATTTATGTGACACCCTCCCTGGACCACAGTGACCCATGACTGTCAACAGGGTATCCTTGAGCCTGATGGCTGGGCTGGAGGGAGTGACTAGAGGGCTGCGAGACTAGAGGACTAGGGGGCTGGAGCTGGGGAGGTCAAGGGATGGGGGACTGGGGGAGTAGGGGGTTGGGGCTGGGGAGGTCAAGGGATGGGGGACTATGAGCTAGAGGACTGGACTGGGACAGGAGACTAGCGTCTAGGCTGGAGACTAGGGTCTAGGCTGGAGACTAGGGTCTAGGCTGGGCCTAGGGCTGGTGCCAGACATAAATGGAGCAGATAAAACGAGCAGGAAGAGATTGGTGATGGAGGGCAGTGAGAGGCCAGTGGCCTGTCCCAGACGTCTGAAATATGCAAACATACACACTGTGTGGTGTTACTCAACACCCTGGGGGTCTGAGCACTGAGCCTTAGATGATCTCTCAGGGCCCTGTATGTGTGTGTGTGTGTGACCTGTTATGTAACAAGGCACACTGGCCCTCCTGCCAGAGTATTAATAACGCTCAATTCGCACATGTGTGTGTGTGTGTGTGTGTGTGTGTAAGCACAGCCTACCACAGTGCAATAACCCTTCATGCACTGGTGTGAAGCATTATCGCCTAGCTTAGCCTATTTTTTTACCTTCTCTCTCTCTCTCTCTTTCTCTCCGAGTCTCTGTCACTCTCTCCCTCCCCCCCCCCCTTCGCAGATCGGCACACACCTTGGCACACCTGTCACTTCCTACGAGTCAGGACGTGACCTCGCACACTTGCCCTTACCTGTACGGCTCAGCTCGCTGCATGACAGAGACACGCTGGGTCACAGCCTCGACCCAGAGTGCACCTGGGCTCGGCCTGGCCATTCGCCAATGCTGCGGAACAGGAAATAAAACAAACCCCGACAGGAACGAGCGGAGGCCTTTGATTGTGCTGTCAACACGAAGGGGGGAAGCGATGACAAGGACCGAGAATAGACTTGAGCTGTCAGCCTCAGAGCCGTCTCTGAATGACCAAGACTGGGCTCGGCTTGGACTGGAATGTGCACACGCATAGCATGCAGCCCGCATTTTTCTCTTTTTCGTGTGTGTGACTAGTGGCATGCTGACATGCTGTCTCTGCCTCAGGCCACAGGAAGTGCCCTTAGCCACAACACACACACACACACACACACAGTCGCTCTTGTGCTTTCTCTCTCTTCCTCTCACTCCCTCTTCATTTCTGCTTTGATCTGTAACCCAACACACGCACGCACACCCAGGCCCACGCAAACACCCACCCACGTGCACACACACACCCACACGCACGCAAACACCCACGCGCACACACACACCCACAAGCATGCAGACACGCACGCTCATGTGCAAACGCCCTCTGCACACGTGCACAGCCTCCACACAGAGAGCATCGTCACGTTTGTGTTCTGTCACTCTGTAGAACAATCAACCGCACACTGACACACACACACACACCTCTATACATTTATTGAAGAACGTTTCTGTCAGAGAAGGCGCGTGTGTGTGTGTGTGTGTGTGTGTGTGTGTGTGTGTGTGTGTGTGTGTGTGTGTGTGTAATCCCTGGCTCTGTGCTGGCTGATCAAAGGGCTTGTGTTTCCAATGTAAGGTTTCGTAACATGCACATTACATAAGAGCAGGAGGAGGCCTCGGGAGAAGAGGGGGGAAGAGAGGAGGGAGGGAGGAAGAGAGGAGGGAGGAAGAGAGGAGAAGAGGAGGAGCAACGAGTGGCACACATCTACGTCAACATCCCACCATTTATCTGAAGGAGGGAATCACAGGAAATCCTGTCATCTATCTCTCTCTCTTTCTGTCGGTCTCTGTTTGTCTCTCGCTCACACACACGCTCGCTCACACACACACACACACACAAATCGCACGCCTGTCAAAGTGGACATTGCGCATGCCCTACTGAGTCTTTGCTATGGTGCCAGTCCCCAGTTGAGGTGTTCAGGTGGTGTGGATGGTGTTCCGGGTGTGGATGGTGTTCAGGTGGTGTGGATGGTGTTCAGGTGGTGTGGATGGTGTTCAGGTGGTGTGGATGGTGTTCCGGTGGTGTGGATGGTGTTCAGGTGGTGTGGATGGTGTTCAGGTGGTACCTCTTCCACAGCTGGGAGGGCCAGACAGTGGAGTGGCTCCTGGACCCACCCTGTAGGTCTCTCCCCAGACTGTGGCCCCTGGTAGCTGTTCACCGCAGAGAGAGACATCCATCTACACCACCGCACTCCACTTTCTTATCCTTGTTCGGTCTATAGATAGAACACAGTGAGTGTGTGTGTGTGTGTGTTCCGCATGGCTAGTCGTCTCACAAGTCGTAACGTGTGTAAGGAAGGAACGCGGACCCTCCCACGAATAAGGATGCCTCGTGTGTGTGTGTGTCATGGAGATATCATGTGCCCACCGCTGTGTGTAAGCTTGTGTTACATAAAGCCACAGGAGAGCCTCTGTGTGAGAAAGTGGGCCAGAGGAGTAAGTCGAACAAAGATTATGCAGCGCTGAAAGCCCACGTCAGCCCCTCCTTCGGCTCCTCCCCCTGGCTCCACGGCGCCCCCGGAGGCAGTGGTCGGTACTGCGCTGGTCCGACCCGGCGCTGGGGAAAACGCCCTTACAGGCAGGCGGCCGTGTGTTCTCTCCTGCCAGGGGCAAAGGGTCACCGCTTGACAGGGAACATACGGCTGCTAACGACCTCTCTCACACGGACATATGTCTCTTCGCCGCCGTGAAGAGAGTATGAGGCGTGTGTGTGTGTGGGTGTACGTACGTCTGTGTGTGTGCGTGTGTGCACACTCGTGTGTGTGTGTGTGTGTGTGTGTGTGTCCTACTCTGTGAAGTGATGGAGAGATGAGCTACAAGGGCTCCGGGACAATCCTTCAAACTATTAATCATCCCCCCCACCCTCCCCCTTCTCCTCACACTGACGATTGGAGGGATGTTTCATGGTCACCTGCACCATGGCAACAGATTGTTCCTGTCCCCCGCTCTTCCTCCGCCCGCGTTATCAAACGGCCGAGGGGGAGAGGCGAGGCAAGGACCCCCTTCTTGGATGGCGTCTGGTCGGCCAGGCCCTGGTCGACCCGGGCCTGGCCGCACCCAGGGTGCACGGCGTCGATGGCGAGCGAGGCGAAACGAAATGTCAGTCGGCCTCTCCCGGAGGGCCCGTCGGCGCTGCTCCGCTCTCTCCCGGTCGAGAGACATCCCAGAAGCTCTCACATTTGACCTCCATGCACGCAATGCCATGGAATGTTCTGGAAATGATATCTTGTTTGAGCACTTATACAATAAACACAGGCATACTATATACTTATATTGACACGTACACACGCAGGCATACGCACACACACATTTTTACAGTCACCGAAGCTCCGCCGCAAATCTTCTCTGTGCTCTCGTTGTGTGTGGCAGCATCTGGGAACTTTTACAGAGGGTGTTTGGAGGATTAAGCAGCTACTAATTAAGGATTACGCTTTTGAGAAAGAAAGTGTGGATTTACGAGGTTGAAGGCCATGAGACCAGGCAGAGGCATCTGTTGTTCCGTCTGCCCTTTAGCCTTCACTTCTCCAGACACACACAGATGAGCAGACATGGCTGGTTCGTGTGGACCTTAAGGTTGTCCCAGGGTTGCAGGAGTGTTCTGACAGGGCGTGCCTCAGCTCTGACAGATGGCGGAGGATAATTGTGCGCCTGTGGCCGTTTGGCTAAACGTTCCTACCTGCCTGTCACTTCACATGCCCCTCACTGCCACCGCTGGCCTGCCCCCAGCCCTCCTGCCACCGCTGGCCTGCCCCCAGCCCTCCTGCCACCGCTGGCCTGCCCCCAGCCCTCCTGCCACCGCTGGCCTGCCCCCAGCCCTCCTGCCACCGCTGGCCTGCCCCCAGCCCTCCTGCCCCCAGCCCTCCTGCCCCCAGCCCTCCTGCCCCCAGCGCTCCTGCCCCCAGCCCTCCTGCCACCGCTGGCCTGCCACCAGCCCTCCTGCCCCCAGCCCTCCTGCCCCCAGCCCTCCTGCCACCAGCCCTCCTGCCCCCAGCCCTCCTGCCACCAGCCCTCCTGCCACCTGCCCCCAGCCCTCCTGCCACCAGCCCTCCTGCCCCCAGCCCTCCTGCCCCCAGCCCTCCTGCCACCAGCCCTCCTGCCCCCAGCCCTCCTGCCCCCAGCCCTCCTGCCCCCCACCTGAGATGACCATCGTCACGCTTATCCCTCCCAGAGAGGGGAGGGGAGGGAGAGAAGGAGGGAGAGAAGGAGGGAGAGAAGGAGGGAGAGAAGGAGGGAGAGAAGGAGGGAGAGAAGGGAAGGTTGGTCAAAAGGATTCAGGTTGATTTGGACCCATTGTGAGAAGCTTAGGCCATGAGATGGTGTGGTTAAATAAGATTTGAGAGTGTTTGACTGGCCATTGGTCTCCCCCCTGAATGGGTCTGTCTTTCTCACAACACACACACACACGCGTGATATCTGCCTGAGGGTGTGTGTGTGTTGTTAACAGAAGGACAGTATGTAAAGCTATTTACAGGACAGAGTAACAGCTGGTCTGTCTCTCCTTCTCTCTCCTATCTCTCTTTTTCTCTCCCTGTTGCCCCCTCCATCCCCCTCTCCCTCCTGCCCTTCCTTTTGTACTGATACCCTCTGCTTTCTCTCACATCCACACCTCTGGGTGAAGCTAGCGTCTGTGGACACGGAGGATGTTGACAGTCAAACGCTGTCCCCCGTGGATGATGACAGCTAAGCCTTGTCTGTTTCTTTTCAATACGCCTCTTATGAAGACCTCCTTAGAAGCTCCCTGGGTTTATTAAACCTCCTCAGATCAAATCATCCTCAAAGACGAGAGAGTGTCAGACAGACATGGACGCAGAGAAACAGACACAGAGAAGGAGATATATAGAGAGAGATACAGTTAGGTCCATAAATATTTGGACATTGACACCATTTTCATCATTTTGGCTCTGTATACCACCACAATGGATTTGAAATGAAACAATCAAGATGTGCTTTAAGTGCAGACTTTCAGCTTTAATTTCAGGGTATTTACATCCAAATCAGGTGAACGGTGTAGGAATTACAAAATTGTGTCAATGTCCAAATATTTATGGACCTAACTGTATATAGAGATATATAGAGACAGAGAGAGAGACAGAGAGAGAGAGACAGAGACAGACAGAGAGAGACAGAGAGACAGCGAGCAGACCGGCTGGTTCCAGTGCTAACCTAACCGTTTCCCCATCATCGTACCTAGCATCTGTCTCTGTATTCCACATGTAAGTGCGTGCTGCTTCCCCTGGGCAGCCAGCCAGTAAGCCCAGGCCTCTTCTGTGTTCCAGCTGAGCTGTGAGCATCTTATGTCGGTCACTGGTGCCCTAAGGTACGACATGGCCCCAGTTGTGGAGGTAGGTTGATGTCGGGTGTTGTCGAGGCCGGTCAGGCTCATTAAGGAGCAGCGAGGCTGGGGGAGCAGGCCTGGGGGTGAGGGGGGCGGGGACTCGCAGCTCGGAGTGGGAACTGCCTGGTCACATTTGATCTCTGTCGTGGTTGATAGGGGTTCAGAGGATGTAATTCATTCCCAAACGCTAACACAGCCCTTTGGACACATCGGGTCCACTGTTCTTTCTTCTGCTGCATCCAGTGACGGAAATGAATATAAAATGCTAGATTTGACTTCAAATGACTTCATATTTTGGTGTCTTAGCTGGCACCTGGTTTTCAGTGTATTCTGAAGCCACCTCTGACCAAGTCCATTGCAAACGATAGAGGTTATCCAGAAAAGGGTGCGCACTGTGGGCTAGTGCATGATAGTCAAAACTGGTCGATTTGCCTTCTGTCCAGGTGTGCAGAGAACGACATGATGGGCTGCAGAGTTTACTGCTCTGGTGGAGCTTGGATGTATCTCTCTCAGAATGAGAGTGTGTGTGTGTGTGTGTGTGTGTAGGGAGTGGTGTGTGTGTGTGTTGGAGCAGAGCGTAGAGAGGAAACCGTGGCTTTTCCTGAGCATCAGGAAGGGGAAGGGGAAGGAAGCCATCCTCGATGGAAGCCGGCAATGAACACACCACTCCCTACACACACACACACACACACCACTATACACACACACACTACTATACACACACACACCACTATATACACACACACACACACACACACACACCACTATACACATACACACCACTATACACACACACACACCGCTATACAAACACACACACACACGAGTGACCCTTAAAGAGATCTAAAAATACACACATCCTAATAGACTTCCATGCACACTACCAACACACACACAACATTGCTCTTTACACCCAACACATCTTATGCATGTCATCCCAAAAACACATGACCTGTTTAAGGTTACAGGGTTCAACTCGCCCCCCCCCCCCCCCCCCATCCCACCTTGATGTCAAGAGGGCAAGTACGTTTACACAACCCCCGTCCCTGCCCCCGTAAACAGGATGCCCTCCCGCCAGCCACACCCCAGCTACTTGGTTCCACTGCATGGGGCCTATCTGTGTCCAGACCCCTCCATGATGTGACACGGGAGGCAGAGCTGGCTCGGACAGCAGCAGTGTCTTGTCCCAGGACCAGGGAGATGTGTCGAAAATGATAATGAAGAGCGATGCAGGATTCAGGTGAGAGCTTTAGGACACAGTCTCGAGGAGAACCTAGCATTCCAATGTACCTGCACTTGTTACAAACGGCAATGGATCTGGAAACTAGGACTAGTGTTGTCCTTAGCTTCTAACCTCATCTCGGCACATTGTTTCCTGTAGCTTCCTGTTTTGGTCCGTCATCATTTTGGAGAACAATAAACTGGAGCACTTACAATATGGAGGCGGTATATCACTGTCACTATGTCAGAGTGGGTCTCTGTGTGTGTGTGTGGGTGTACACGCACACTGTTTTGGAAGAGAAAAGGTTTTCTGACAAAGACCTAAAAATAGTGTGGTATTCATGTGACATATTGAGGTTAAAAGCTTGTGAATAATTTGTCAAATGCAACGTTTCCCCGTGCTAGCCTCAAACTCAATTATGAGAATGCGCTCATGTTGCTTGATGTTGAAATGAAACGGCACAATACCTGCCACAGGAGCATATCAGGCAGTGTTGAGTTTGGCCAGTGGCTTTAGCTTTAGGAAAATGTCCATTTGCAAAGTGTGCTATTGGTTGGAACCTAAACCAACACCCAAGCAAAACACGTTGGGCAAAGGTCAATGCAAAGAAATCATGTGGATCCGGAATTAAGATGATGGTAGCAGGTCATATGAAAATGCCACTAGTCTCTCCGAACATAGATTTACATGTATTACTTGCGACACAGAGTTTGCAGAACTCACTTGAAACCCTGATAAGCAGTTTCAATGTGTTTTGCCTCATACTACAGAATGCTATGCGACGTTGCTAACTCACATAGAGGACCAAGCTTAAACTACGACATTAGGATACATTTGGGCTGTAGTCTAACCATGGCCATGTGAGTACAACACGAGTTGTGCATTGGGCATTCAGGGATGGTAGTACTGAGAGTGTGAGCTGTGCCCTAGTGAAATGTCATGCCTAACAGTCAGCATGTTGGAGATCTCAGCTGAATTATTCAGCGCTGTGAGAGCACGCTCTCGTACTTGCTCTCTCTCTCGGACTCTCTGTCTCCTCTCGTCCTGCTGTTCTTTCCCTCCCTCCTCTCTCACTTTAACTCTCCTTTTTCTCTCCTTCTCCTTCCTTCCTCCATCCTCCTCAGCACTCTCGCTATCTGGCTGTCGTTCTCTCTCAACAGAGAGTGTGGGGAAGGGGGCTGGTGGGGGTGTCAGTGTAGCAGGGCTCAGCTCCAGTAGGTCACATGGAGGTCAGGGTGTCTGCCATGGGATTCCTACCTCAACAACGGCCCCTAACGAGACACCTCCACCTGGAGCCTTGAGGACCAGGAGACACAGAGGACGCAAGCAAAGAGATGGAACACCGTAGTCGCAGGAAGCCGAGGAGTATGTACAGGGGTGACAGTAGGGACAGAATGTGACGAAATTCCAAGAAACCCTTGAAATGTCCCCACCAATAATTAGCGGCAGAACGCAAGGGTAGTGGTCGAGTTGGAACCAAATACGGTGATAAGAACATGTTTGTTCCCACCAAACATGTTCTTTCAAGACAAACACAGCCTTGGTTGCCAGTGTGGTAGACAGGCCACTTCTGAGAGGAACCCACTATCTAAAACATGAGACAACAAATCTGACAAGACCCACAATATAAAACAATATACAGTATATATAACACCCAGGTGCTGAGCCCTATTTTTCATGTCTATTTTATATTTATAGTAGTGGTTACATTTTCTATATTTTGTATTTTCTACATTTTATATTTCAAACTCTTATATGTTTTCCGTATGCACCTTCCTGCCATAGTAAATTCCTTGTTTGTGCAAACTTCATGGCGAATAAAGCTGATTGTGATTCTGATAGCTGGTTGGAAACATGCAAGGGGAAAAAAAACAGAGTCATTGTTTTGCAGATGGATGGACAAGATAGGCAGGCCGGCTGAACGGCTGATAAGCAGGTTGACTGTCAGGTTTGGCAGGCTGACGGCGAGCAGGAGAAACACACAGGTCATGGAAGACATGAGGAGGATGAATGGAATCAAGAATAAAGACGGCTCAAAGACTGCAAGAGCGCTAATGAAGAGATGTGGGGAGCACATGGGCACGGATTTGTACTGAGACTCTGACTGCTCGCTGTGGAGCAGCCAAGCCTGAGCTGTTGGACACCATGTGTTATCAACGAAGGCCACACAATTTATTATGCTGGGCGTATTGGGAGCGTATGCCAACACAGCATTGTGTTAACTCTGCTGAGAGGCCAACAACATTATTGAAGTCTCTTATTACTCATTGCTGACTTGCTGTATGCTGTAAGTCCTTGGCCAGTAGCCCCAGACCTCCCATTACTGATGCTGAATGTCTCCTTGGTGTGCCTATTGGTTGTTGCGTCAAACTTTGAATGATTTAATTGCCGTTAGCCCTAACATTAGCTCTGCTGACGGCGGCCTCCACAGTTCCCCGGGCTGACCATTAGCTTGATGCTAACCATGCTAACGCTATCGTCTCTCTCTCTCTCTCTCTCTTTATCTGTCTTTGTCTCTTTATCGCTATCTCTCTCTCTCTCTCTCTCTCTGTTCACGCAGGAAAACCTCACAGCGTGGAGAGCTCGGAGCGAGTGCAGCTGTCGGGCACGTACAACGTGCGCAAAGGGAAGCTCCAGCTGCCGGTGAACCGCTGGAGCAGGCGCCAGGTCATCCTGTGTGGCACCTGTCTCATCGTGTCCTCCATCAAAGACAGCCAGATGGGCAAGATGCACATCCTGCCCCTGATTGGAGGAAAGGTAAGGAAACGGGAGCTCCCGGGGCCTACCATTGGCTGAGAGCCACACTGATCGTTCGCAAGAGCGAAGCCGCCCTCTGTGGTTGCGAGGGCCGTGATGGCGCCCAAAATGGCGCCTGTTGCCCTCAAAGGTCCAGCAAGGCTCCTCCTGCACCTGTGTGTCGTGTTTACCTGCTGAGGCTGTTGACCATTTAGTATTGTGTCCCCATTCAGCTTGTGAAAGATATTGTTGCCTCATGAATGCCCTGTCTTTCATAGGCTATCACTCAAAATGAAAACATTTATGAATAACTTTTTAGATTCAAAATTGAAAAAATTGATTGATGGATGTAACTGATGCGTTTTTAAGACGACTCCTCCAAAATAACTCATTTCTCCCCCCCAAAATTGGAGAGCATATCCCCAAAATACTGTTAAAATGTATTTTTTAAAGGAAGTGGGTTTACGAGCCTTTGGTAATGACTGTTATCGGCTTATGGCTTTATGGCTGTGTGTGTTCACAAGCCTGTTGACTAAGCCCTAAGAGGGTTTGTTCCAGAAAGGGCCTTTCTATCTGTCGGCATCGCACAATAGACGGCCCATGTCCCACAGCACACACTGTTCAAACACTCATGCGGCATGCCCCCTACCCTATTCATCTTGGCCGTGTGTGTGTGTGTGGGTGTGGGGGGGGGAGGTGTATCTGTGTGTGCAAATATGTACCTTACTGTATGTTCATGCATGCGTGCATATTCCTCCCTGTTTGTGGTGCTTGTATACGGCTCCCTGCATGTCTGGCACAGTTCATGTATCATTTATTACTGACTGAACTTTGGCGTGCAGTCCAGGAAATATGAACTCAATTTGAAAGTTGTTCAATAGTGTTAACTTTAAGGCTGAATCGTGTGTGTGTGTGTGTTTCAGGTGGAAGAGATAAAGAAGCACAACCACTGCCTGGCCTTCAGCTCGGCAGGGCCTCAGAGTCAGACCTACTACGTCAGCTTCGACAGCTTCACCGAGCACCTGCGCTGGCACAGACATGCTGCCAAGGTGTGTGTGTGTGTGTGTGAGAGGGTGTGTGTGTGTGTGTGTGTGTGTGTACCTGTGTGTGAATGAGTGTGTGTACCTGTGTGTGTGTACCTGTGTGTGAGTGAGTGTGTGTACCCGTGTGTGAGTGAGTGTGTGTACCTGTGTGTGAGTGTGTGTGCGTGTAACTGCGTGTGAGTGAGTGTACCTGCGTGTGAGTGAGTGTGTGTGAGTGAGTGTGTGTACCTGTGTGTGAGTGTGTGTGTGTACCTGTGTTTGTTCGTTTATGAATTTGTGCTCCTGTGTGAACGTGTCAGACCTGCTCTAAGGGACTTCGGACAAAACATGCCCTACCACAGCTGATTTTCAGTGTACTATCAATGTCCCAAAAATTTGTGACATTAACTGTACCGCAAAACCATCTCAAATGAACCGACCTTAAGTCGATTCGGAACTTTCACGGACAAAAGGGGTGATGTATGGAAGCTGTCATGCACACACGACAGTGCACGCACACGCCCTCAGAGCAGTTCTCTCCCTCATTTGAACTCAAGTAGGCCAAAGCCAGGAAACCTATTTTCTAAATATTCTCAGGGACAAGCATGTCACTGCGGCCCAGGGGCACTATGAGAATAGAACCTGGGAGAGAGAGAGAAACAGCTGTAGCCAGATGATATGCAGCTTGTTAAAGGGGACTCAGTACAGGGGACATTGGAACTGGACTAAGTCGTTACATTTTGAAAATGTTAGGGGTGGGAACAGTTGGTCAGACGTCCAAGGTAATCTCCCTTAAATGTTGCGAGGGAGGGGAGGGGAGATCATTAGTGTAAGGTTGGCTTTCCCTGATTGTTCTTAAGAAGATTAAACTGGGAATTGCCTACACACACACACGTAAACACACGCGCGCACACCCCCCCCCCCCCCCCACACACACACACACACACACACACACACACACACACACACACACACAGAGGCTCATCCCAGTAAGTCTTCCAAGACATAATCCTGTTTGACTGAAGGTTTCCCTTTCTCCATTTCCTCTACCTCTACCCTTCCCTGCCCCCCAACCTTTACTGCCCCCCCCACACCTCCCTGTCAAACACCCCTCCATGTCCTTATCTTTCCCCCCCCTCCCTCCACCTTCTTATGCTCCCTCCCTCCCTGTCCCCCCTCCCCCCCTCCTTCCTGTCCCTTATCCCTCCATCTCCTCATCCCTCCCCTCATCCCTCCACCTTCTCATGCCTCTTCACTCCACCGTCCCTCCATACCGCCCCTTCCCTCCGTCTCAGATGGTCTCTCAGAGGATCAACTCGGTGGATCTGTCCTGCTGCAGCCTGGAACAGCTGCCTCCCAACCTGTTCTTCAGCCAGGACCTGACCCACCTCAACCTCAAGCACAACTTCCTGCCCGCCGACCAGGGCCTCCACCAGCTCCAGAGGTACACCACCCCTCCGTATACACTCCTCCTCCACACACTCCTCCTCCACACACTCCTCCTCCACACACTCCTCCTCCACACACTCCTCCTCCACACACTCCTCCACCACACTCCTCCTCCACACTCCTCCTCCACACACTCCTCCTCCACACACTCCTCCACCACACTCCTCCTCCACACACTCCTCCTCCACACACTCCTCCTCCACACACTCCTCCACCACACTCCTCCTCCACACACTCCTCCTCCACACACTCCTCCTCCACACACTCCTCCTCCACACTCCTCCTCCACACACTCCTCCACCACACTCCTCCTCCACACACTCCTCCTCCACACACTCTTCCACCACACTCCTCCTCCACACTCCTCCACACACTCCTCCTCCACCACACTCCTCCTCCACACACTCCTCCTCCACACACTCCTCCTCCACTCACTCCTCCACCACACTCCTCCTCCACACACTCCTCCTCCACACTCCTCCTCCACACACTCCTCCTCCACACACTCCTCCTCCACACACTCCTCCACCACACACTCCTCCTCCACACACTCCTCCTCCACACACTCCTCCTCCACACACTCCTCCACACACTCCTCCTCCACACATTCCACCACACTCCTCCTCCACACACTCCTCCACACACTCCTCCACACACTTCTCCTCCACACACTCCTCCACACACTCCTCCACACACTTCTCCTCCACACACTCCTCCACACACTCCTCCTCCACACACTCCTCCACACACTCCACCACACTCCTCCTCCACACACTCCTCCACACACTCCTCCACACACTTCTCCTCCACACACTCCTCCACACACTCCTCCACCACACACTCCTCCACCACACACTCCTCCACCACACACTCCTCCTCCACCACACACTCCATCACCACACACACCTCCTCTTATTCGCCAGGGCCCAGAGAGGCTGGGCCGGGCAGAGTCAGCCCTGGTCACCAGGGTGTGGGAGAGTCTGGAAGGCTAGACCTGACTGCAGGGGAGCTTTTAATATGCCCAGCCTCTCTCACTCTCTCTCTCTGCGGGCACCATCTGCTCTGCTCCCACATCCCCAGATTAAAGCTCACAGCGAAGACATTTGTGATGGGTTGTGTGTGTGTGTGTGTATGTGTGCCTGCGCCGATGTGTGTGGGAATGTGCCCGGGTCTTATGTTGTCTTGGGGGCGGGGGGGGGGCGGGCGGGGGGGGGGTTATATGTGTGTATGTAAGTGTGTGTGTAACGCACTGAGGCCAAAAGGACAAGATTTGACAAGGCTCCGACAAGTCATAATGATCTGGTTTCTCGTATTGGGCTAATACGGTGGCTAATTGCCAGCCGGGAAGGAGCCAGACCAGACAAAGGTCTGCTGGAGGGGTTCTATCTATGCTTGTTTCTGGAGGAGAGTTGGATCGCTACACAGCACCCCTGCTGGTAGCTAGATACACACCATGTTGTAAGGAACGTGCGTGCCTGATCTTAAACAGTGCCGTCTGGGTCGAAAGTTGAGGAACTGTGGGACAAAGACGAGAGATGAGATGGAGGACTGCAGCGTAGATCAGTTCAGATCACAACACAACATTGTGACAGATTGTTCATGTTTATTTGAACTGCCTCCCGCACAATCCTTTCTGTTCTGCTTGGTGCATGCTTGTGTGTGTGTGTGTGTCGGTGTGTGTCGGTGTTTCCTCCATATGTCAAGAGTGGAATGCAGGTGGAATTCTCTCTCTCTCTCTCTCTCTCTCTCTCTCTCTCTCTCTCTCTCTCTCTATATACCTCTGTCTTACTGTGTCTTTCTCATTATCTATGTCTCTCTATCTCTGTCTGTCTCTGTCTCTCTCTCTCTCTGCCCCCCCTGGCAGATTAACAGTAGAGTCTGCTGTGCCAATCAGATATGGATAGTCAGTTGTGTAGGATAAGAGCCTTCCTCTGGCAGAGGCTGGACTTCCCAGCATGCACTGCTCTGCAGCAGAGATCACACCCCGGTGGGAGGGGCAGCAGTAGGTTTAATGCATCAGGTCAAAGTGCCGGACATCACATATTCAACATATGAACATATTCATGATGTCAAGAAAAAATGGGTTAGGGTTAGTGTGAAAGGAGGGGAGGGGAGAGATGAGAGAGGTGGGGCTGAAGGGAGAGTGGGACAGAGTGTGTGCGCGTGCGCGTGTTCCGGCAGCTCCAGATTAAGCCGGTGCCGACAAGAGCTCTGGAACGTTATCAACTTCGGTGCTAACTTGGCAACCAGTCTCTGTCTATCCAGATCTCCTTTTACCTCGCACCCACCCCTCCCCCCTCCCATTCCTGGTCTTCCCAGGGCAGCGTGGAGGGAGGGAGGGTGGCAGGGTGGAGAAGAGGGTCTGGGGGTGTTGCATCTGAAGGTCAGCCCTGTACCGGAGGACCAACAGTCAAATGTCACTCGCCTCTGGTGTTTCGACCCACAACAGGGCTGTCAACGCCATGTTTGTTTGCTCAACAGTCAAACAGGACGCTCTTTTCCTTCTTGTGTGGCTGAGACGGATGAACAGATCCACTCTGTGAGAAGCAGGTCACTTCCTGTCCTGTCTCCCTGTCCTGATCCCTGCTAGCTGGCCGTGAGGACAGGAGAATGTGCTTCTGTAAATGTCAGGGGTTGGAAACGTCGGAAACCTGTTTCATGTCACTGCTCCACATCTCTCTCTCTCTCTCT